>NC_081146.1:1697500-1823964 GCF_958295425.1 Solea solea
CTTTACCCCATAAGTTTCCCCTCAGAAAATCCCACCACACCATGATGACTACCAGGGCCAAACTACAAGGGGGACCCCAATCCAGTGTTTTTTTTTTTTTTTTTTAAACATACTAAATAACTTGATAATGAATGAATGTATCAATCAATCACATTTTCAATTTAACTTCACTAAAGCACACTTAGTGCTTCACTTTGAATAGGTAAGTTTAAAATAAATGTGTGATCTCAGTGCCGTCTAAGGTTAAAAGGTGTCTGGTTTGGTGTAAATAACGACTGTCATTATATTAATACAGGGGTCTACCAAGGGCCACAAGTCTAGAGGGGAGCCCCAAAACATTGTTGGCATGTGAGCAAGGATGGATGAGCAATTTGCTTGTATTTTTACCATAATGGAAAATGAAGGCTATTCTATCAGCAGCATGTGACGCGGTTCACCACCGTATCCTACGGTCCATACTCTCAAACATGGGCATCACAGGAAAATCACACTCCTGGTTCCAATCCTACCTGACTTGGTGATTGTTCGATGTGTCCTGGCTCGGTCACACATCTGCACCACACAGCCTTGGCACAGGGGTGCCCCAAGGCTCGGTGCTGGGGCCTCTCCTCTTTGGGCCAGATCATCCACTCACATGGCTTCTCATATCAATGCTATGCTAACGATACCTAGCTGTATCTGTCATTCCCACCTGACGACCACACGGTCTCTCTCCCTCTCTCTGACGTATCTGCATAGATGAAAGTCCATCATCTCCAGGTAAACCTCTCCAGAACTGAACTGCTGCTCTTCCCAGCCAAGCTAACACTACATCATAACATCCGCATTAACATCCACTCTCTATCTCTGGCTCCTTCCAAGTTAGCAACAAACTTGGGTGTCATGATTGATGACCAGTTGACCTTTACAGATCATGTTGCTTCTGTCGCCAACTCACGTCGCTTTGCACGATTCAATATATGAAAAATCAACAGGCTCCAGCTCCTAATACAGGCTCTGGTCATCTCCCTAACATACCTCACAGGCCTGCTGTGAAACCTCTATAGGTGGTCGAGAACGCGGTGGTGCCTGGTCTTCATGTCCCCCCTCTGTTCATGGAGCTCATCTGCCTCCCTTAGCCGCCCGCATCAAATTCAAATCACTGATGCTAGCCTACAGTGCCCACCAACTTAAATGCTCTCCTAAAGGCTTCTGGTCTGGCGGTGCCAACACCAGAGACCAACAAGACAATCCATACTCTTTTCATGTGTCATTCCACGCTGGTGGAATGATCTACCGAGCGCTACCAGAACAGGGGGTGTGTCCAGCATCTTCTGTCCTAGCAGTTACCTTAGCCCCTCCCCTGCACTCTCACCCTCTGTCAGTCCAGTTTTTTCCATGCCTTCTTCTCTGGAGTTTATTCCTCTCGTCACTTTGGATAAAAGCTTAAATATAAACATTAGAAATCTTGTTATTGCTTTTATTAACGTTTGTCTTTTTCACAAGAATAAAAATGTTTTTGATGGGAGTCAGGGGCGTGTCCGGGGGCGTGTCCGTGGACCCACTGCTGCTCCTGTACTTAACTCTTTAAACTGATTAAAAATTGATCCTAAAAAAAAACATCAAACCAGCAGCAGAGGTCACATGAAGGTCGCGATGGTCACATGAAGGTCGCGATGGTCACATGATCAGGACGATGAAAAATGCTCTGCATCTGCTGTTTACATAAGATCATAAACATTAGACAGGTCTGAGTCTTCTGTGATCATCTGGTGGGAGGGGCCTGTTTCCATGACGACAGCAGGTTCAACGGAGTCATGAGCAGCATGAAAACACTGATTCTGATGTCTTGATTGGGTTTCTCTGCTCGCCATGGATAGAGCCTTGAGTTAAAGTATGTTATGATTTGGCGCTATACAAATAAAATTGTATTGATGTATTGATGTACTGATACGTTGATGCATTGATGTTAGGGATGTCCCGATCAGATATTGATATCGGTCCAATATCAGCCAAAAAACGAGTATCGGATTATATCGGACTGCCTCTAAAATCTCCGATATAAGCGCTCCGATACAACAGTCCATTCCTTTCAGCACTGATCACGTAGGCTCTGCGTGTTGAATGCATGTAGATCACATGATCACAACAACAGCGTGTGTGTTACTGCTATTGAAATCAGAGGCTACGAAGCCACACAGCGAGCACGAGTTAGCCGTAAGCACCATGCTAGCTCATCCTGAGGTGAGCTGCTAAAACGACATTATTTCATAAACCAGCGCCACCTGTCGACTTTCAACAGCCTCCGTTTGTTAATTATACCCCAAAAACCAGCCATGCCAAGAGCTTTGTGTTTTAAATGTGCCCTGAAGATCCACACATGGAGCTAAGTACGTCTGCGGGGCCGGTCCTCGGGCTCCGGGTTCACCTACGGGACGAGTCACTCACCCTGTGTGGGTTGGGCTAATCCAAAATAGTGAAAACAAGGGGGGTGTTCTCTGAAAACATGCTGTTACCTGTGAAACACGGGTGCTCGGAAAACACCCCCATTAGCACTTGGTACTTTCCTCCTGATGAAATTGACCATAGACTGTATGAAATTAACATGGCAAAAAATAAAATATTCTTATGTTGAAGGTTAAAATTGATGAAACTCATTGGTTAATAATTAATGGGTCAGTTTTTATCAGACGTACTGAAGCTGACTAGTGTTCTCTGTTTAAGTAATATCACTTGATCAAGACTATTCTAACATTCCACACTACAAAATAAGTCATTAAAGTATGTATGATTCGTGCTGATATTGTGTCGGATCAATATCGGTATCGTATCGGAGGTGAAAAAGTTGTATTGGGACATCCCTAATTGATACATTGATATATTGATGTATCGATGCATTGATGTATTGATGTATCGATGCATTGATGTATTGATGACACTGAGCTGCAGTAAACACTGGTTCTGTTTTAATGTGTTTTCACACCATCTGCAGTTAAAGGGCTAAAACATGAAAAACAGCGGGGTGGTCCTTTAAAGAGTCTCTGCTCATTTCACAGCTAAAACTAGGCTGCTCTCTGATTGGCTGAGAGTCCGAGTGAGCAGCCAATGAGGGACTTCAGCCCAAATAAACAGGAAGAGGAGACAAAACAAAAGTGGAATAAAATAAAGACGAGACACACACACTGTATACATACTGTACACACACACTGTACACACACACACTATACATACTGTACACACACACTGTACACATGCACACATACATACACACACACACAGACAGACAGACAGCAGCTGGCGGGGTGGGCGGTCACATGATGCCGTTGGTCAGGTACTGGAAGCCGTCGTACAGCTTGGTGGTCAGTGACCTCATAGATCCGTCGACCAGCTGATCGACCAGCAGCTGCAGCTGCTCCTCTGTCAGACTCATGTGGAAACGCTCCTTCAGACAACGCATGGTGCTGCTGCCATGGAAACAAGGCAGCTGGGTACCTGAGGGGGCGGAGTCACACTCAGTCACTGTGTGTGTGTGTAATGTAGGTGTACAGTATGTGTACAGTGTGAGTGTCTCTGTGCGTGTGTACAGTGTGTGTAGGGTGTGCATGTGTGTGTGTGTGTACACAGTGAGTGTGTGTCTGTGTGTAGCATGTGTGTGAGTGTGTCTGTGTAGGGTGTACAGTGTGTGTACAGTGTGTGCATGTGTATACTGTGTGTGTCTGTGTGTACAGTGTGCGTATACAGTGTGTGAGTGTGTGTGTACACTGTGTGTACAGTGTGTGTACAGTGTGTGTACAGTGTGTGTATACAGTGTGTGTACAGTTTGTGTACAGTTTGTGTGTTACCTTGCTGCATGATCTCTACAATGTGTAAAACTCTGTCCATGTGTTTTCTGGCAGCGATTAAACCCTGAAGCATCAACATCTTGTAATAATTAAACATGTCTCCATCTGGACCTCCCATCACCTACACACACACACACAGAGAGAGAGACAGACAGACACACACAAAGAGAGAGACACACACAGAGTTTAGATAAATTATGAGATAGCGACATGATCACTACAGTGCGACATGATCACTGCAGCGCGACATGATCACGACAGTGCGACATGATCACTACAGTGCGACATGATCACTGCAGTGCGACATGATCACTACAGTCTGACATGATCACTGCAGTGCGACATGATCACTACAGTGTGACCTGATCACTGCAGTGCAAAATGATCACTACAGTGCGACATGATCACTGCAGTGCAAAATGATCACTACAGTGCGACATGATCACTGCAGTGCGACATGATCACTACAGTGTGACCTGATCACTGCAGTGCAAAATGATCACTACAGTGCGACATGATCACTACAGTGCGACATGATCACTACAGTGCAAAATGATCACTACAGTGTGACCTGATCACTGCAGTGCGACATGATCACTACAGTGCGACATGATCACTGCAGTGCGACATGATCACTACAGTGTGACCTGATCACTGCAGTGCAAAATGATCACTACAGTGCGACATGATCACTACAGTGCAAAATGATCACTACAGTGTGACCTGATCACTGCAGTGCGACATGATCACTACAGTCTGACATGATCACTGCAGTGCAAAATGATCACTACAGTGTGACCTGATCACTGCAGTGTGACCTGATCACTGCAGTGCAAAATGATCACTACAGTGCGACATGATCACTACAGTGCGACATGATCACTACAGTGCAAAATGATCACTACAGTGTGACCTGATCACTGCAGTGCGACATGATCACTACAGTGCGACATGATCACTACAGTGCAAAATGATCACTACAGTGTGACATCATTGTGACTCACGTCTACAAATTCAGTGGTGAGTTTAAAGGCCGACGTCTCAAAGCCGAGGTTTTTAGGAGAACTGGACAAAATGAAGCCAAAGTCAATGTGGATTATGTGTCCTTCAGCGTCCAATAAGATGTTCCCATTGTGTCTGAGGACAAAAGAAACACAGAAGACAAAGAGAACAGGAGGTCAGAAGTGGACACTTAAACTACATTAAAAGTCTAATGATGATGATGTCAGAGGTGGGCGGGGCTCTCTCTCTCACCTGTCCTTCACCTGCAGCAGGTAACAGATGAGACTGTATCCAGCGCAGCTCTGGACAAAGTTCCTCTGAGCACAGAGAAAGGCCTCAGTGGTGGTGGAGCCGTGTTCCTGCAGGTAGTAGTCGAGCAGAGACAGCTGACTCTGTTTCTTCACCTGATGAAGAGACACGGCGTTGACCACAGGCTCGATCATCCCGCTGTCTGATGACAGCACCAGGATCTTATACGGTTTGATCCACAGAGGCACGCGTTCCTGCTCCCAGATGGACTGAACATGGACACCAAAAATGAGATCACCATGACAACGACGACAACAACGACGACAACCAGGTCACAGCTTTACCTGCAGCTGCTGCAGCACCTGAGACGCCAACAGCTCCTGACGCAGGTCGTCTCCACATTTAACGATGACGGACAGAAGTCTCCAGGTGGGAAGGTGACCGTACGGAGACGCCTCTCTGATCCTCCTGCAGGCAAACACAGGTACTGCAGCTGCTTACAATACAGTCACAAGAAAATCACCACAGTCCCCGAACGCACCGTCTCCTTTTAAGACCACAGTCCCCGAACGCACATGTCCTACTAAAACCACAGTCCCCGACGCAACGTCTCCTTCTAAGACCACAGTCCCCGAACGCACCATCTCCAACTAAAACCACAGTCCCTGAACGCACCGTGTCCTACTAAAACCACAGTCCCTGAACGCCCCGTCTACTGACTCTAGAGAAAGTGAACTCAGCAGCGCCACCTACCTCATTTTTTCTTCCCATGGCTCCTTTAGGGCCACAGCTGATGGATCTTCAGGGTCACGTTTGAAGGTGGTGGGTGCCTGAGCGAGCTGTTCAGAGAGACGACGCCTGACAAACAAAAAAATATGGTTCAAAACAACACTGCAGGTGTTTGAGATTTCAGGTGTTTGATGTTTCTGGTGTTTCAGGTGTTTCTGGTGTTTCTTGTCCTTTCTCCCCCCTCCCCTTTCTCTCCCCCATTTTCCTTTCACCCCAACCGGTCGAGGCAGATGACCGCACATCTGTGAGTCTGGTTCTGTCAGAGATTTCTTCTTCTGTTAAGAGGGAGTTTTTTCTCTCCACTGATGCCTAGTGTTTGCTCATTGTGTGAACTGTTGTGTTTCTCTGCTCTCTTTGATGTTGTCTATGTACAGAGCCTTGAGATAATGTATGTTAGGATTTGGCGCTATACAAATAACATTGAATTGAATTGAATTCAGGTGTTTTAGGTGTTTGATGTTTCAGGTGTTTTATGTGTTTGATGTTTCACAGTGTGGTCACCTGATGTCTCCAGCAGCGATGAACACAGGTTCTTTATTCTCCAGACTTGTGATGCTGTCGACTGAAAACTGACTGATGTTGTCGCAGCTGCTGGTGTGAATCTCTGGAAGCTGAGAGAGGAGACATGACATCACATCCTGTCTGACATCACATCCTGTCCGACATCACATCCTTCTTTCCTCACCTCCACCTGCAGCTCTCCGATGTCGTCCACAGACCACGCCTCGTCGTCGTTGTCATAGTTGGGAACGACAGAGAAACTTCCCGCCCTCTGCTCCGCCGTCATGCCACAGTCCGGAAGGTTCTCCACGGAGCGCGTGCTCCTGATCCGGTTCTCTGGGATCCGGATCGGAACGCTAGACGTTTCAAAGTTCTCACACTCCAGAACCTCTACGTAGATCAGGTATGGAGCCTGAGACAGGTCAAAGGACATCATGCAACACCATATCTACACATTTATGTGTGTGTTCAAATCTATGGGGACATTTTAGGACAGGTGTGTGTGTGCGTCTCAAACCTTGTCTTTGGAGTTCAACACCACGGCCTGCGTGTGCGGCACTCGCACCACGTGGTGGTCGAAGGCCGCTGTCGGCAGCCACACTCTAGCCGGCAACTTATGGTTGAGCAGTGAAAGCTCGGAGATGAGACGCTGCGTCTTCTGCTCTTTGGTCGGCAGCGTCGCCAAACGCTTCCCGATCCCCATCAAAGACTTGATGAACTCACGCTGAGGAGCCAGGCGCACTGGCTGGAGGACAGAGGACAGGTGGACATAGGACAGCCACGGGTGGACAGAGAGATCAGAGGACAGACAGGTGGAGAGAGTACCGACAGGGGAACAGAGGACAGACAGGGGGACAGAGGACAGACAGGTGGAGGACATTAGAGGATGTGTGTGATATGTCTGTGCTCAGTACTGCCACCTGCAGGTGAAGCTGTGTTTGTGTGTCGCTTCAGTTTGACTCAGAAAAACTAAAGTAAACAATCAGTTAATAATCTTTGACTCAATCAGGTTCGTCACAGATTACAATCTGAGTGTAAATGTAATCTGATTAGTTTGTTGTAATCTGAGGGTTTTTCTTTTCATGAAAGACACACAAACACCTGAGGTCATAGACCAGTGACCTGAGATCAGAGACCAGTGACCTGAGGTCACAGACCAGTGACCTGAGGTCACAGACCAGTGACCTGAGGTCAACTTAGGTCGGACCACATCTCAAACCCCTGATTAGAGCCAACGACTTCCCCTCACAAACAGAAACAGAATCAGAACCCACAAACTTCATTTCCCACAATGCACCCTGGAGGGAGGAACAGGAAGCAGGTGAACTTACGGGACCAGTCTCAAACTCCAGACTGTCCGAGCTGGAGCTGCTGTCCTGGAGGTCAGAGGTCAGAGGGGTGTGGAGAATCAAATCAACTGTGAACTGACGGGTTTTCTGCGTTCACACTGAACGTGCTAAGATAAGCGGTAAGCTAAGTGCTATTTACACTCAGTCAGAAAATTAGTGATTTTAGCTGGCAGGGACACAGGAGCTGCTGGTCCTCTGCTGCCTCGTGTGGTCACTTTGTGTCACTGAGGTCAATCTGAACAAAGGAAGTGACAAAATGTTGAACATTTGAACTTAGTGAGTGGATCAATGATGTTAAAATGACTAATTTTCTCTATGAGGTTTGGTGTGGGAGAGTGAGTGGTCTAAACTTCTGTCTAACACTGAGATCAGTCACAGTTGAAACCTGAACTTTCTATTTCACTAAGTCACAGCTAAGTCACAGGTGGACGTGGACCTGGTCTCTGGTCATTACCTCATCCTGGCTGCTCTCAACCTTGGGGTTGCTGGCTGTTCTCTTCAGGTTGCTGCTCAGGCTGATGCCGACAGTGGCGTCCGACTTGGAGCGTTGATGTGTGCGTTTGGAGGGTGACAAGCCGTGGTCACCGGGCCCATTCGCGGAGGGCGTGGCCGGGCAGAAAGGCGTCAGAGTGAGGGCTTCTCTGCGAGTGCGAGGCCCGGCGGGTTTGAGTTCGTCGGACAGGATGATCTTCCTGAGTTTAGTTCCTCTGGAGTGACGCTGGGTGGAGATGTGCATGTCAGAGGAGTAAGCTCCGAGCAGCCAGGCACACTGAAGACTGAAGGAGATGCTCTGTCTGCAGCGGTATACCTGTACACACACACACACACATACAGGGTCACCATGACTGACCTCTGACCCCACACACACACACACACATACAGGGTCACCATGACTGACCTCTGACCCCACACACACACACACACATACAGGGTCACCATGACTGACCTCTGACCCCACACACACACACACACACACACACACACACACACACACACACACACACACACGGTCACCATGACTGACCTCTGACCCCACACACACACACACACACGACTGAGCTCTGACCCCACACACACAGGGTCAACATGACTGACCTCTGACCCCCCACACACACACAAACACACACACACACACACAGGGGCAACATGACTGACCTCTGACCCCACCGACCACACACACGGTCAACATGACTGAGCTCTGACCCCATACACATACAGGCCTCTAATGTGTGTGTTCAGGGTCAGAGGTCAAAGGATGAACTGCCACCGTCATTGCACTTCACCATGTTACCATGGTAACCATGCTACCATGGTAACCATGCTGTCCATGGAGCATGACTGAGACTCCGCCCACATGACAGAACATGACGTCACTGCTGCAACATCATCAATGCAATAACTCTGTGTGGGTTTTAACTGTCGTCTGCAAAGGAACCACAGACTGGTAACCATGGAGTTTCTAACAAGGCCACACCCACCACGTATGGCTTGATGGCGTCTCCGACGTCTTCGTCCATGTGGATGTACATGTTGAGCAGCTGCGGAAGATAAAAGTCCACCTCGTCGTGGGAGAAGCTGAAGAGGCGATTCCCGATGTACGCCTGCACGCCGGGCTCCTTGGAGTTGTGCAGGTAAGAGATCGCCATGGAAACATCAAACAACTTGGACTCGAAGAGGCGGAGCAGCCACGACTGTTTGGAGGGATTGTGTCTCTGCCGTCGCCGGGCACACTTCACCGAGCAGGGGGGCGCGCCCTCTGGGTCGTCCTCCTCCTCGCGGATCTTCATTGCTTTTACAGCGGCGGTCAGAGCAGTGGGCGGGGCAGGGGGTTCCGGACACGCGTCTCTCTGCAGGCCGGTTACGTCATCGTCGTCGTCGTCGACCTGCTGCAGCTTCACCTTCTGCAGAACCTGGTGACACGCTCGCTGAGCCACCTCAGCGTCGATCATCAGGCTGAGCTCGCCCACGCCCTCGCTGATCACGTCCAGAGGGGGCGTGGTGGGCTGGGTGGGGCCACAGGACGACGAGGGCGTAGAGGGGAGGGACAGGGAGGGGGAGGAGGATATAGAGAGGGAGGGGGAGGGGCTGTTCTGGTCAAGCTCCGGCTCTGCGTCCACCATCATGTCTGAAGGAAAGCTCCGCCCTCCTGCAATAAAACAGAGGTCAAGGTCACAGGGTCGTCGGGTGATGACTCACACAACTATTTACACAATGTTAGATCCTATCCCCACTAAACTGTTTAAAGATGTGTTTCCTTTAATTAACAGCTCTATTGACTCAAATTAATCTATCCTTATTAACTGGATATGTGCCCCAAAAGTTTAAAGTAGCAGTTATTAAACTGACACACAGCTATACACATCAATGAGGCCAGATGACGGGACTGTTTGACAGGAAGAGACGTACCACACAAATCAAGCAGAACAGCGCCGAACTGTAGATCACATAAAACTACTTATCAATCCTAAAAACGTGGGTTAATCTCCAACAACTACCAGGGAAACCTCTATATTTAACAGGAGTCTTTTAAAGTGGAGTGGTGTATTTAGGGACAGCGTCAGTGATCGCGAGCGGCATCACAGACCTGCCACTGTAGTCTGTGGAGTAGGAGGCTGTACTCCGGAGACGTGTGGACAGAAATCAAGCCGAACAGTGCCGAACAGTGCCGAACTGTAGATCACATAAAACTACCTAACAATCCTAAAAACGTGGGTTAATCTCCAACAACTGGAGAAGTCTGGTGTAAAGTCACTCGTGTGTGTGTGTACGTGTAAAACGTCACCGCAGTATCACTCAGCCGTGCAGTGATGACTCCGCCCACGTCAACTAGGTAATTTTTTGTAGTGGAGATGCAATCTAATCGTGCCAAGTCGTGGTGTGGCGAGGCAAGACAAGTAGAGCCGGTGGAAATGCGCCATAAGAACAGAATAGGAGGCAGAGCCTTCAGTTACCAGGCTCCTCCTCTCCTGTGGAACCAGCTCCCAATGACACTTTAGGAGGCGGGGCCTCTCTCTGTATTTAAAGTTAGACTTAAAACTTTCCTTTTTGATAAAGCTTATAGTTAGAGCTGGTTCAGGGAAACCTGGACCAGCTCTTAGTTCTGCTGCTCTAGACCTAGACTGCACTCTCACACTCAGGGTATGAATATGACTTTATTATATGTCATTAACCCTGTTCTGTCTCTATATATTATTATTATCATACTACATATCATCACCATTATTATTATGCTATGATTAAAGTTGATATCAGTATAATTTTTATCAACAATCTCTGCTGCTGCTTCTGTAAATTACATTATTCTATCACTATTCTATAACTTGATATAATTGTTGTGTATATGCTCCTGGTCTCTTTCTTCTGTCTGTCCCCCACCTCTCCTCTGTCCCCAATTTGTCCTTTCACCCCAACAGGTCGAGGTAGATGCTGCACATCTCTGAGCCTGGTTCTGTCAGAGATTTCTGGGAGTTTTTTCTCTCCACTGATGCCTAGTGTTTGCTCATTGTGTGAACTGTTGTGTTTCTCTGCTCTCCTTGATGTTGTCTGTGTACAGAGCCTTGAGATAATGTGTGTTATGATTTGGCGCTATACAAATAAAATTGAATTGAATTGACAATATACACTTGATATATGTATATACATAATGACTTACAACTAGCACTTCATAGTTTGGTTTACTTGAAGCTCTTACTTACTTCTAGCTCTTATTTGTACCCAAATGTTTAAATGCACTTATTGTAAGTCGCTTTGGATAAAAGCGTCTGCTAAATGACATGTATGTTTGTATGTATGTATGTATGTATGTTTTCAATACAACACCAACATTCTGAAGCTCATATTAAACCACGTCATGCAGCGCCCCCTGTGATGACTGTATCACAAACTTCCCTGTGAAGTTCCCAGTGAATAAATTCCCACAAACGGCTTAAATGAGTGTGAACACATGAACACACACGAACACATGAGGTTCATCCGTTTATGTGTGTTCATGTGTTCACAATGAAAACAAAAAACCGTTTGATCTCGTGATTTTTCGTCGACGTGAGTTCAACTTTAAACATCAGTCATGTTAGCCTAGCATTAGCTTAGCAACACGCAGACTTCGTCTGCTGTTGCAACAGCTAACAGCAAGCCAGAAGCTAACCAGCAGCTGTTTATTAACTCTGGTTGTTGTTGTTCACTTGCTTACTAAACATTAGCACTGTTAGCATACACCGTTGCTAACCAAACATTAGCACTGTTAGCATACACAGTTGCTAACTAAACATTAGCACTGTTAGCATACACCGTTGCTAACTCGTTAGCTGTCCTGCGTCAACGCGGACACCGTTAGCATTAGTGTGAACATTAGCGTGCAGAGACTTTGAAAGTACAGTACTAAGCTAACGTCAGCGGTTACCTGGTGATGATCACGAGCTTTTATTGACGCTTTGTCTTCGTCTCATTGATTCTCTCCGGTCCTCACAGCGGCTAACGCTAACAGACAGCAGGGGGCGCGCGGTGCTAATACTTCCTCTGCTGCTGTTTCCCCTCTGACCTATTTTCTTTACCGCCCCCTGTCGCACCGGAGAGGAACAAACATCACGGCTTCAGTGAACTGAAGTGGGTCAAAGAGCTTTTGTTGATGAATATGTTGCACAACAGTGACGTGCACAGACCTTTTTAAGGACAGGGGCGAAAAGAAAAAAAAAATGGCGCATACAGCCCATTCTTACGGAAAAAAAACCCAAAAAAACTCCAGTTTTTCTGAGTAATTAATTTGTTGGTTTGTTTTTTTGAATCCATTTTTTTCTTGTTTTTCTGTCTAATGTTTTTTCCTGTTTTTCGGCGTTATTGAGTAGCCAGATGCCTGAATGCATTTCAAATGCATCATCTTGCATCCATGGAGCCGACTGATCCTGGAGAAACATTGCTACGGTATGTGTAGCAGATCTAAACGGGCTTTCCTTCTGAACAACCACAAAGTCCTCAGGTGCCTGCATAAAGTCGACAAACTAATGGTAATACCATCTATGTGACTTAAGGACTGTCTCCCAGTGTCTTAAACCCAGATCAAAGTAAAACAAACCGTCCATGTTGTTATTAATTGAACTCTCAATAAAGGAATGAATGTGTTTATTGCTTTATATGCTCTCTAAACTCAGAAAAAATGATTCAGTAAATCGGAGTAAATTACTCCGAAAAACAGCAAAAAATAAATAAAAAAACAAACCAAACTTATTTTTTCTGGTGAAAGGAATGTGCTTCCTTACATTCTCGTCACTGAAGAGGGCAACTGAAGTTCCGCATGTTCTCGAGGGCTCTTTAGACATGTTTATATGTTATATAAATGGCACATTATATAGCCTTAAAACAGACACACTAGACCAGACTAATCATGTTAGTTTGTAGTTAAGATCAGATCCAGCATTTTCAATTAAGTAGATGCCATTTCTAGTGCTTTTTTATAATAATAAAATGCAATAATAATCCTGGTTCTGTGAGATATAGTTCTGGCTCAATATAGATCAAAAAAGGGCCCAACATAAAAGGCATTGCAACAGTAATGTTTCATAGTATTTCAACAATCTAACTGACCTTGCCTAAAGTTTTAATTGAAAATAAAATCTAGAAAGAAATCGGGCATTTGCAAAAAAAATATTAAAAAAAAACAAAACAGAAAAAATTTGGCACTAACACTTTAGTTCGTGTTTTGCCTCCCAAAAGGGCAGTTTATCATGTTTTAACCAGCCATGAGGGCAGTTTATCATGTTTTAACCAGGCATGGGGGCAGTTTATCATGTTTTAACCAGCCATGAGGGCAGTTTATCATGTTTTAACCAGCCATGAGAGCAGTTTATCATGTTTTAACCAGCCATGAGGGCAGTTTATCATGTTTTAACCAGGCATGGGGGCAGTTTATCATGTTTTAACCAGCCATGAGGGCAGTTTATCATGTTTTAACCAGGCATGAGGGCAGTTTATCATGTTTTAACCAGCCATGAGGGCAGTTTATCATGTTTTAACCAGGCATGGGGGCAGTTTATCATGTTTTAACCAGCCATGAGAGCAGTTTATCATGTTTTAACCAGGCATGAGGGCAGTTTATCATGTTTTAACCAGCCATGAGAGCAGTTTATCATGTTTTAACCAGCCATGAGAGCAGTTTATCATGTTTTAACCAGCCATGAGGGCAGTTTATCATGTTTTAACCAGGCATGGGGGCAGTTTATCATGTTTTAACCAGGCATGGGGGCAGTTTATCATGTTTTAACCAGCCACGAGGGCAGTTTAGTGCACGTTTTTCAACAATTGGGCCGGGGGGATGGCCGGCTGTCATTTTTAATCTATAATCTGTCTTTAAATGTTTTCTTTGTAACCTTTGTGTATTGTACGGTGTGTCATGTTTACTTCGTACACTGGGATTATCCCATTGTACATTGGGATTGTCCTGGTTAAATAAAGAAATAACAATGAAATAAATGGATCCTTAGAAATCTTTAAATTCTAAAAGTTCTAAAAGATTGTTTTCTAAAAGATATTTCAGACTTTTACGTAGATTAAATCACACACTCACAGATTATAATCTCTATCAAACCTAATAAAAACTCTTATAGAAAACTAAATTTTTGCTTCTTGTCTTCAGTGACTTTTTTTTACAATAATATTAAATGATTTAGATAATGTTTGTTTATAGTCTGCGTTTATTATTAAATTAAATTATTAGCATTAGCATCGTGCTACATAATCTGAAACAAGCAAAATAAGAAAACAGATTCATAAGAGAGGGGAACTTTGTTTAATCATGTGTTTACAGTGTGAGCAGCAGGAGGCGCTGTGAACACAACTGTGATGAAACATGGACACATGTTGTTGTTGTTCAGATCCAGATGTCAGACGTGCAGTCTCCACCCGGGTACCTGATCTCGTGGGCCAGAACAGGTCCATCAGGTTCTTTACCAAAGTCCACCAGGAAGTTCTGGTTGAGGGTCAGACCTCCACTGAGCGTGTTTACGTCCATCTGCATCATCACTGAGCCGTCTCTGAACAAACAAACAAACAACTTTATACACAGACACAACTTCACATTTACAGTTTTTCTCGATTGCTAAAACACTAAACCCTATTGTCTGAACCAAATGCTCAGTTGCCTGAACCCACTGATTGAATCAATCACTCTTTTGGCAAAACCATAAGCACTTTTCACCTGTTTAGACACAACTTGCCAACACATTTTCATTGTGATGCACTTGTGCTGCATAATGGTGAGCACAGGTGACACAAGTCAAACACAATTAGAGCACAAGTGTCACCACGTGAACACAACAACTCAAAACTGATCACACTTGTGGCTAAAGATGTGAGGGAACATATAAGCCAGTTCAGAGAGCACTGGTTTGTGAGGCCCTACGATGGATAGAAATCTGAGAGGAAGAGTTTGTGTGAGAGGAGGTCAAGGAGATTGAGGAGGTCGAGGTGGTCAGTGAAGATATCTGATGAAATCAGAGCGACTGTGATTGACCATGTTCTTGTCCATGGTATGAGCATGAGGGAGGCCGGACACAGGCTACAACCAAACATCAGTAGATTCACTGTGTCCACCATAATCCCAAGATTTAGAGAAGAGAACAGGTAATTACCTTTTTTGACATTATAGTACAGTATGTAAATGTTGACAGCAATTACTGTATGACTTACTATATACTGTACCACAGTATACTGTAAGTAAATACATGTTTCAATACTTCACTGTACCAATGTACTGTAGTATTCTAACTGTTTGTAGGCCTAGTATTCCATGTATATTTTTTGTAACTGCATGTTCTCTTTTTGTAGAATTGAAAGACTGCCACATGGGGGTGGGAGGACAGCTATGTTCTCCCCACACCAAGAGACCCTAATCATTGATATGGTCCATGAGAACAACGCCATTAAACTGAGTGAAATTCAGCAGAAATCATTGAGGACCATGGGGGGTGGAGTGACTCAGTGGTTAAGCCGGTACTCTGTGTGCGAAAGACATCATGGTCGCAATGGTCACAAGTTCGACTCCACCCCTGGCTGCTTGTACTCAATTCCATTGTAAGTCACTTTGGATAAAAGCGTCTGCTAAATGACATGTAATGTAATGTAAATTTTGAGGGTATCAACAGTGTCAGCCTCTCCACTGTTGATCGTGTCCTCAAGCGCAACAGACTGCGGATGAAACAGCTGTACAGAGTGCCCTTTGATCGCAACTCAGACAGAGTCAAAGAGCAAAGGTTGGTATATATCCAGACCAGGGGTCGCGTTAACCGAATATTTTCCGTCATTGACCGTTTTTTTTAAAACGGTGACGGAAAAATCTGAGGGCCATCCGTCATTTTGACAGATTGCAATTCACAGCCCTGACCACTTGGTGTTGAAGAGCATATTACAGTAAGTTGAAAGTAGAAAAGAAGAAAAATGTCACGGCAGTTGAGTGTCAGAAGTTTCTTTAAAAAGCCCAAAAACTATGTTGATAAAGAGGTGAAAAAAGAGGGATAGATGCAGATGAAGGACAAACTCAGCCCTTGGCCTCAGCGGAGCGAGGAAGCGGCAGTAAGGAGGTTAGGCGAGTTCAGTGGGAGCGGGAGTTCTCCTGGCTGAGGAGGGAGGATAGAAAAATGTTTTGCGACAAAATAAAGATTCCCATCTGAGAATCTGAGCATAATTTCTGACCTGGACACCGTACTCAATGCCGTACTCATGCACAAGATTTCTGTTTTTTGTCTTTTTGTACAAGTGCTAAATGCACAGGTTTTTTGTTTTGCAACATGCATTTAGCCTACAGTGAACAATAAACATTTATTTCTCCAGCTTCATGTCCTGAACATTGTGTTTTCTATTTTTCTACGTAGTGTTTAGTGACTGTTCAGTAGTGTTTTTAATTTTGATTGACTCTGGGCACGATTTGACAATTTTTTGTTTTCACAGTTTAGAGAAAAGTAGAGCAGCTTTCAAGAAATGTGTCTTAGCAATCGAGGAAAAACTGTAAATGAACTGTAGTAGTACTGCAGTAGTACTACTGTGTACCTAGTAGCACGTACCTGACCATGTCGGGGTAGAACTGTTTGTCCCAGGCGCTGTAAAGAGACGTCGTCACATAAAGTCTCCGTCCATCCAAACTCAACTGTATCATCTGAGGAGATCCAGAGACACGCCTCCCCTGAGAGAGAGACAGAGAGAGGGAGAGACAGAGAGAGAGAGAGAGAGACAGAGAGAGAGAGACAGAGAGAAACATGCACAAAATTAAATGTTGTCCTTGACATTTTTGACTCTTGAGGAGAAAAACAACAACCAGAACTAAACTGAACTTTAAACTGAGGATTTGACCAAAAACAAAATCATCGTCTTCCACAGAACATAAAACTCCTCCCACACTTGCAAAAACTCCAACACATTTGTTAACAGAAAAAAAGTCAAATCAGTTTTCAGTCTGAGGAGCTCATCTAGCACACTGTAAAAAACAGTGAAGTTAATCTAACGCACTGTAAAAAACTGAAACAGAGGAGTGAATCTAACGCACTGTATAAAAACAGTGAAACAGGAATTAATATAACACACTGTAAAAAACAGTGAAACAAAGGAGTTAATCTAACGCACTGTAAAAAACTGAAACAGGAGTTTATCTAACACACTGTAAAAATACAGTGAAACAGTGGAGTTAATCTAACGCACTGTAAAAAACTGAAACAGAGGAGTGAATCTAATTCACTGTAAAAAACAGTGAAACAGAGGAGTTAATCTAACACACTGTAAAAAGCAGTGAAACAGAGGAGTTAATCTAACGCACTGTAAAAAACTGAAACAGAGGAGTGAATCTAACGCACTGTATAAAAACAGTGAAACAGGAATTAATATAACACACTGTAAAAAACAGTGAAACAGAGGAGTTAATCTAACGCACTGTAAAAAACTGAAACAGGAGTTTATCTAACACACTGTAAAAAAACAGTGAAACAGTGGAGTTAATCTAACGCACTGTAAAAAACTGAAACAGAGGAGTGAATCTAATTCACTGTAAAAAACAGTGAAACAGAGGAGTTAATCTAACACACTGTAAAAAGCAGTGAAACAGAGGAGTTAATCTAACGCACTGTAAAAAACTGAAACAGAGGAGTTAATCTAACGCACTGTAAAAAACTGAAACAGGAGTTAATCTAACACACTGTAAAAAAACAGTGAAACAGAGGAGTTAATCTAACACACTGTAAAAAACAGTGAAACAGGAGTTAATCTAACACACTGTAAAAAATAGTGAAACAGAGGAGTTAATCTAATGCACTGTAAAAAACAGTGAAACAGAAGTTCATCTGACGCACTCTAAAAACAGTGAAACTGAGGAGTTAATCTAACACACTGTAAAAAACAGTTAAACACAGGAGTTAATCTAACACACTGTAAAAAAATGAAACAGAGGAGTTCATCTAACGCACTGTAAAAAATAGTCAAACAGAGGAGTTCATCTAACCCACTGTAAAAAAACAGTGTCTAACAAAGGGTTCTCTGTGGTCCCTGTCTAACACAGGGTTCTCCGTGGTTCCTGTCTAACACAGGGTTCTCTGTGGTTCCTGTTTAACACAGGTTTCTCTGTGGTTCCTGTCTAACACAGGGTTCTCCATGGTTCCCTGTGGTTCCTGTCTAAAACAGGGTTCTCCATGGTTCCTGTCTAACACAGGGTTCGCTGTGGTTCCTGTCTAACACAGGGTTCTCCATGGTTCCTGTCTAACACAGGGTTCTCTGTGGTCCCTGTCTAACACAGGGTTTGCTGTGGTTCCTGTCTAACACTGGGTTCTCTGTGGTTCCTGTGTAACACAGGGTTACAGGGTTCTCTGTGGTTCCTGTCTAACACAGGGTTCTCCATGGTTCTTATTATTAGCTTATTATTTTCGCATCTGGAGTGACACTTTCCGGAACAGTTGCGCCATGTACTCCGCTACTTTTGTGCGGTTTCTGTGGCTCTTCTGTTACTTTTTTTTACTTTTTGGTGGCGAGACGGACGCACAGCGCAGCGGGGGCATTGTTCACACACGCGACCAGCTGATCGCGCTGAGGGAGCCGGCACTCCTGATCACAACACGGCCCGAACTTCCGAAGGAACTGAAGCGGAAGCGTCGCGGCTGTAGAGCCGGAGCCAAAGTGAGAGCCAAATCGAGGAGGTACAAACCAGCCGTACCTGCAATAATCACGGGGAATGTGAGATCTCTGGGGAACAAAATGGACGAGCTCTGTGCGCTTGTGAGTACCAGCTGGGTGTTCAGGGAGAGCAGCCTCATGTGTTTCACCGAGACATGGCTGCACTCGCACTTCACCGAGCACAGCGTGGCAGTACCGGGCTTTAAGACTGTGCGGGCGGACAGAGATGCTGCGCTGAGCGGCAAGAAGAAAGGGGGTGGCGTTGCTGTATACGTGAATGAGAAGTGGTGTCACCCCGGACATGTTTGTGAGAAGGAGCGTCTGTGTAGCCCGGACATCGAACTTTTGGCTGTGGGAATGCGCCCATACTACCTCCCCAGGGAATACACCTCCGTGATCGTTGTGGCTGTCTACATCCCTCCCTCAGCTGATGCAGCAGCAGCAGTAGACGGTGTCCACTCTGCTGTGTCCAGATTACAGACACAGCATCCCACTGCATTTATCACCATCACTGGGGACTTTAACCACACCAACCTGGACTCTGTTTTACCAACCTTCCACCAATATGTCGACTGCCCCACCAGAGACAATAAAACAATTGACCTTTTGTATGCAAATGCTAGGGATGCATACACAGCCACTGCCCTTCCCCCCCTTGGCTTGTCTGATCACAACTTGGTCCAGCTGACTCCCAGGTATGTCCCTGTAGTGAAGAGGCTTCCTGTTGCCACCTGCTCAGTGAGAAGGAGTACACAGGAAGCTGACATGGCCCTGCAGGACTGCTTTGAGTCTACTGATTGGGATGCGCTCTGCTTGCCACATGGGAGGACATCAACTCCATGACAGACTGCATCACAGATTACATTAGGTTCTGTGAACACACGGTTCTCCCTGCCCGGACTGTCCATTGCTTTCCCAACAACAAACCTTGGGTTACCAGAGATCTGAAGACTCTCCTCAACAAAAAGAAAGAGGCCTTCAGACATGGGGACCAGGAGGAGCTGAGGAAGGTACAGCGTGACCTTAAGGAGAAGCTGAGGCAGAGCAAAGACACCTACAGGAGGAAGCTGGAGTCCAAACTCCAGCAGAATGACATGAGGGAGGTGTGGTCCGGAATGAAGACCATCACTGGATTTAACGTGAAGGAGAAACCGACAGAGGGCTCTATCGAGAGGGCTAATCAGCTGAACCTCTTCTTCAACAGGTTCAGCTCACAGTCTTCCACACAGCCCCCTGCTGCTTCCCCCACACATCACACCTCCCTCCCTCCCCCCCTGCCTCTACCTCTCCCCCCTCTGCCCCCCCTGGAGAACCGCTTGGACACTCTATCACCTCCCCCCCACCTCTCCACCTCTCCTCCACCACCTTCTCCCCCCCCCTCTCCGTGACAACCACCCAGGTCAGAAGACAGCTGGAGAGACTGCAGCAGAACAAGGCTGCAGGCCCAGACGGTCTTAGCCCCAGGCTACTGAGGGCTTGTGCTACCCAGCTGGCTGTGATCCTGCAGCACCTCTTCAACCTGAGCCTCCAACAGGGGATGGTCCCAGCGCTGTGGAAGACATCATGCCTGGTTCCTGTCCCCAAGACAAAGTCATCAGCATCTCGTGAACCCGGGGACTACCGCCCAGTGGCTCTGACGTCCCATGTGATGAAGGTGCTGGAGCGGCTGGTCTTAGCTCACCTTAGACCGCAGGTAAAGTCCTCACTGGACCCACTTCAATTTGCTTATCAGCCCAAACTGGGGGTGGATGACGCCCTCATCTATCTGCTGCATCGAGCTCAGTCTCACCTGGATGGTGCTGGAGGAACTGTGAGAATCACTTTCTTTGATTTCTCCAGTGCTTTCAACACCATCCAGCCACTGTTACTGGGAGAGAAGTTGCAGGGGGTGGGGGTGGACACGCCCACCATCTCCTGGATCACTGACTACCTGACAGGCAGACCACAGTTTGTCCGACTGGGTGGTGGTTTGTCTGATGTGGTGGTTAGTGATGTAGGAGCCCCACAGGGAACTGTGCTGTCCCCCTTCCTGTTCACCATATACACCTCAGACTTCAAATATGACTCTGTGTCATGCCACTTGCAGAAGTTCTCTGATGACTCTGCGGTGGTGGGGTGTATGAGGGATGGACAGGAGGGGGAGTACAGGACAGTGGTATCTGACTTCGTGAAGTGGGCCAGTGAGAACCACCTGATTCTGAATGTGACCAAGACCAAGGAGATGGTGGTGGACTTCAGGAGGAAGAGGACAGCCCCACAACCTTTGAGGGTACTGGGGGAGGATATTGAGATGGTGGAGGAATACAAATTCCTTGGTGTGAGGCTGAACAACAGACTGGACTGGAAGGCTAACACCGGTGCTGTGTACAGGAAGGGGATGAGCAGGCTCTTCTTTCTGAGGAGGCTGCGATCCTTTGATGTATGCAGCGAGATGTTGGAGTTGTTTTACCAGTCTGTTGTGGCCAGCACACTGTTCTTTGCTGTGGTGTGCTGGGGGAGCAGCATTGGAGCCTGTGAAACTAACAAACCCAACAAACTGATAAAGAAGGCCGGCTCCATCATCGGCTGCAAACAGGACACCGTGGAAACGGTGGTGGAGAGGAGGATGCTGAATAAACTATTTTCCATCATGGATAACACCGATCATCCTCTCCACCACATCCTCCAGGCCCAGGAGAGCACATTCTCCAATAGATTCAGGAAGTCATTCCTGCCATCAGCCATCAAAACTTACAAAAACTCTCTGTAATAGTACAAAAAAAAAAATGCACAATGCACATTTTCTACAGTATGACATTGCACTCCATTATGCCACTCCTTTATTATTGCACTTTTTTCTTTTCTTACTGTTGCACATTTTACATTTTATGTTTATAATATTGTTTGTATTGCTGCTTTGTTAAAACAATTTCCCCTTGGGGATGAATAAAGTATTTCTATTCTATTCTATTCTATTCTAACACAGGGTTCTCTGTGGTTCCTGTCTAACACAGGGTTCTCTGTGGTTCCTGTCTAACACAGGGTTCTCCATGGTTCCTGTCTAACACAGGGTTCTCCATGGTTCCTGTGGTTCCTGTCTAACACAGGGTTCTCTGTGGTTCATGTCTAACACATGGTTCTCCATGGTTCCTGTGGTTCCTGTCTAACACAGGGTTCTCTGTGGTTCCTGTCTAACAGAGTTACAGGGTTCTCTGTGGTTCCTGTCTAACACAGGGTTCTCCATGGTTCCTGTCTAACAGAGTTCTCTGTGCAGCTAAAAACAAATACTCTTCACTGCAACACTTGAAGTGTTTGGTTCAGTGTGTCTATAAGAACAAGTCTCTCTAGACCAGCGGTGGGGGCAATTATTTTCCCCAAGGGGCGAAATGAGAAACAAAAAATATTGTTGAGGGCCAAATTTGAATTCATTTTAATTTAATTTTATCTAAAAAAGCAGTAAATTGTATTGTTTTGGTGTAAATTGGGCAGCATACAAACACACAATAAACACAATTACTAACCAACTCTATTGAAAATAGCAAATTACTACACTATATAATGAATACTATTATACTATAATACTGTGGCGTAGTGCAACACAACCAACCCCCCCCCCCCCCCCCCGCACAGAGCGCACCTGCACACAGCATTAGTGTGTGTGTGTGCACGTAATCACACGCACACACACACACTAATGCTGCAATCACACCGGAAGATAAGTGCTTGTATTTCTCTTCGTGTTTGGTCACGTATGGTGACTCAGATTATAATCCTTTAAACACAGCGACTTGTGTTCCACAAACTAAGCACACGGCTTTACATTTGACGCCTGTAAAGAAGTATTTAGCAGTCCATGTCTTGTTGAAAACACGCCATTCGGAATTAACTTTATTTTTTTCATGTGAGCCAACATTTTTAGGGGGCCAGGCGTCACTGGCTAGTGTCACCTGTCGCTGTGCAGACAGATGCAGATACGTGCGTCCATACGTCACTCTTTTCAAAGCACAGCATAAATACTTGTTCGTCTGTGTTTATGACTGACAGGGATGCCCAAAGGGCCGTAAAATCACCAGGTCTGACCTAAACCAATAACAGGAGCATATACATTCATAAAAAACAGTTTAAGCTTCTCAAACTCTGCGTTTGCCTGGAACGACCTCGTCTACAGTAAAAGTAAAAGGTGTGAATTCTCTGGAGAAGAGAAACCCGACCCCCCCACTGTTACTGTCCTTGTGACTTAAATCTGCCTCATCAGTCACACTCATTATCAGACGAAGACAAGTGCCTGAAGTTAAAAAGTGCAGCTTTCTTCGTGTCCTGACAAGCACTGTTGATGTTTAATGAGCTCAGTTTGATCTGACACGTGAAAACAACACAAACACACACTCACCAAACTAAGGAAAGAAAAAACATACCTTTTTTTCTCTAACCGGATTCAAATTTTATTTAAAATCTTCAGCTGAAAAATCTCTAGGTGGATAAAAGTTGGTTGAGTTCTGTTTTGTTTTTCATCAGAGGAAAGAACTCTTTAATGTTTACTCCTTTTTTTTCATTTGTGTGGGCTAAAATCATCCTGACATGAGAGCAGCAGCAGCAGCATCAGCAGCATCAGCATCAGCATCAGCAGCATCAGCAGCAGCAGCAGCAACAGACCAAATGTCCCTCCGCCCTGCAACCGAAACCCTTGAGAGTCTGACGTGACATGAACCGTGTAATCATCGTCATCTACTCTGAACCTCAGGGCCAGATTGAACTCTGCTGTGTTGTCTTTGAGGATCATAAAAACCTCTCCTGAAAGAAACAACGTGTTTCAGGAGAGCAGATTTACAGCCGAGTGGAATCATTTTAATCAGAGAGGTAACGCCTGCACCAGTGATCCCTGAACGACCACACCACTGTTGAACCACCAGTTCATTCACTGTATCAGTGACGACAGCCCTTTTCATCCTGGACGCAGATTCAACTCTGCCGTAACCCACAGCGAGGCCACGCCTCCACTGACACGCCCACATCCGGACAGAGTCTGATGGCATGTCGGCGAGTCAGCTTCTCCAACCCGGACACTCCAGGTGCTGCCACCGCCACACACAACACAGGTAAACTACTAACCAGCAGACCTGTCTGTCTCTCCTGGTACCTGCCTGTCTGACCTGATACCTGTGTGTCTGACCTGGTACCTGTGTGTCTCACCTTGATGATGCGTTGTGAGGGCTGCTGAATGTTCTCAGGGTCATCGATGATTCTCACTGGTCCATCACTGACCAGACTTCCTCCCAGAAACACCTGCAGACAGACAGACAGACAGACAGACAAACTGTCATTTATAAAAGTGTGCATAGATACGGCCTGAAAAGTATACAGAAAGTGTTTGTGTGGTGGCAACATGATTTATGAAAAGGTCAAAGGTCAGTGAACAAACACACTGGAGCCAGGAAAACATGATGTAAGTGTTTTCTAAGTGGAGGGGAAATGAATAGAGGATAACATGATTTAGTTGTTTATAACCGTGACAGAGGAATGTTTCCAGGAAAAAGGAGGAATTCCAGACAACACACACACACATCCTATCACGCACACACACACACACATCCTATCATGCACACACACACATAGACTATCAAGCACACGCACACACACACAGCTCTGTGACTGTGTAACATAAATAACTGTAAATAAAGTTTTGAAAATATGTGTCTGTACACGTGTCAACATAAACCACCACACGTTCACCTTCTTTTGTGCTTCTGTCAGCTTTATGTAAATGAGGTCATGAGGTCACAACTGACCTGGCCGACTAATCGGGGCTTCCTCCTGTCTGTGATGTCATACTGTCTGATGTCACCATGCAGCCAATTACTGAAGTACAGGAAACGATCGTCCAATGAGATCAAGATGTCTGTGATCAGTCCTGCAGAGACAGACAGGTACCAGGTCAGACAGACAGGTACCAGGACAGACAGACAGACACCAGGTCAGACAGACAGACAGACGGACAGACAAGTACCAGGTCAGACTCACCTGGCATCTCAGGCAGCATCCATCCTTCCACCTTTTTGTTGGGAACACTGATCACCTTCTCTACCGCCCAATCACCTTCCTGCAAACAAACAAGGAGTTCTGGATTGTGTGTGTCTTAAAAAAGAACCCTGTGGTCGTGGTCTTAAAGAACCCTGTGGACGTGGTCTCATGTAGTCGTGGTCTTAAAGAACCCTGTGGTCCCTGTCTGTCATGTAGTCGTGGTCTTAACGAACAACCCTGTGGTCATGGTCTCATGTAGTTGTGGTCTTAAAGAACCCTGTGGTTGTGGTCTCATGTAGTTGTGGTCTTAAAGAACCCTGCAGTCGTGGTCTCATGTAGTCGTGGTCTTAACAAACAACCCTGTGGTCATGGTCTCATGTAGTTGTGGTCTTAAAGAACCCTGCGGTCCTGGTCTCATGTAGTTGTGGTCTTAAAGAACCCTGCGGTCCTGGTCTCATGTAGTCGTGGTCTTATAAAACCCTGTGGTCGTGGTCTCATGTAGTGGTGGTTAAAAAGAAGAAACCTGTGGTTGTGGTCTCATGTAGTTGTGGTCTTAAAGAACCCTGCGGTCGTGGTCTCATGTAGTCATGGTCTTAAAGAACCCTGCAGTCGTGGTCTCATGTAGTCGTGGTTTTAAAGAACCCTGTGGTCGTGGTCTCATGTAGTCGTGGTCTTAAAGAACCCTGTGGTCGTGGTCTCATGTAGTCGCGGTCTTAAAGAACCCTGTGGTACTGACCGGTGTCTTGAAGAACCTAAAGACAGTGGAACTCAGAGCACATCCCACGTAGCCCTCAGTGGCATCAGGGTCATGGAGGAATCGAACCTCCAGAGGAATGGCACCATCTTTACCCAGGTCCAGCGTCTGCAGTTTCCTGTGGGTGGTCCAGTCCCAAACATGGATGCAGCTGCCGTAGTGACCTTCAGGATAAACATAGGCAAATCCTGTATGTATGACTGGGACCAGAACTTAGAACCCAGAGTCACACAATTATGAACAGCCCTGTGCAGATCCCTGTGATCCACCAGAACCAGACCATGAATGTGTGGTTTGGACTGTAGCTTGATTGGCGACGAGTCAAAGGATCAGAACCGTGACCTACGGTTTCAGGGACGACATCTTGGGGACGTCTCACGAGTTGCTCTCTTTTTTCGTAACTCACCTTTCATGACGTCGGCGGGATCAAACCCTGGGGCCAGGATTTTTGGAGCCCCCCACTCGGTGCTGATCATCACGTTGTGTCGTGGTTGGTACCAGAAGTCGTAACCAAAGGGCGCCGCTTCTCCCGGATGCTCCCAGTTCCCGATCACCTCAAACGTTTCACCATCCAGCAGAATGAAGCCTCCTGAGAGGACAACAGCAGGTAAGAGGACACACCCACTGACAGCCCGCCACTCTGAGGAGTGTCTGATCAAACATGGGGCGTGGCCCAGGAATCACGTGACTTTCACCTTTGCCGTTACCGGCCGGGTCGCCCAAACAGCTGATCATGATCTGACCGCTGCCCAGACAATGAGACGTGTGTGGGTTCGCCAAATTACACTTCCAATACAGATCCACGGGTTCCACCGTCTGAGGCCAAACAAACAAACAGAGTCAGTGTCACTCATCATTTCTGCTTAACCGCATAAACAACTGACCACTACTCTCCTGGACTGGAGCTAATGTTAAGCTAACTGCTCTCATGTGACTAATGCTAAGCTAACTTCTATCCTGGGGCTAATGCCAAACTAACTACTACCCTGGGACTAATACTAAGCTAACTGCTCTCTTGAGGCTAATGATAAGTTAGCCACTATCCTGGTACTAATGCTAAGCCAGCTGATCTCTTAAGGCTAATTCTAAGCTAGCTGTGCTCTTGGGGCTAAGCTAATTGCTCTCATGGGGCTAATGCTAAGCTAACTGCTCTCATGTGACTAATACTAAGCTAACTGCTCTCATTACATTACATTTAGCAGACGCTTTTATCCAAAGTGACTTACAATAAGTGCATTACAACATTTGGGTACAAACAAGAGCTAGAAGTAAGTAAGTAAGTGCTTCAAATAAGCCAAACTATAAAGTGCTACTCACAAGTGCGATGTACAAGTAAATGCTTTTTTTTGTGTGTTTTTGTCGTCTCAGTCGGGGTAGAGTCGAAAGAAATGTGTTTTTAGTCTGCGGCTGAAGATGTGTAGGATTTCCGCTGTCCGGATGTCAATGGGGAGCTCGTTCCACCATTTGGGATAGGACAGCAAACAGTCGTGAGTTTGGTGAATGCCTCTGCGATCCTCTCAGTGAGGGGGTGAAGAGCAGAGTGGGCGGGCTGGTGTGTAGGTTTTGATCATGTCCTGGATGTAGGCTGGACCGAATCTGTTTGTAGCATGGAAGGCAAGCACTAGAGTCTTGAAGCGGATTCGAGCAGTTACAGGAAGCCAGTGAAGGGAGTGGAGGAGCAGTGTAGAGAGAACTTTGGTAGGTTTAAGACCAGTTGAGCAGTTGATTCTGGATGAGCTGCAGAGGTCGTATAGCACATGCAAGGAGACCAGCCAGGGGAAATCAGAATTCTTTATTGTCATTGTTTTTTTAGGACAACGAAACAAAGTTTAGCAGCTCTCAAGTAAGGCAATATAAATAGTAAAAATATAAAATAGTAGTAGAATAAAAATGTAAAATTAAATACGTGGTGAGATATTAATAAATACGAAGAAGAAAAGATGCAAAAGTAGATGGGGGGTGTGGGGGTTATTGCACATCAGTTCAGTTATTGGGGGTGGAGGGGAACAGGGTTTTGATTGTTCTGTGTCTTTTCCCAGAGGGCAGGAGGGAGAACCGGTGATGGCCAGGGTGAGTGGGGTCCTTAATAATACTGCTGGCTTTCTTTTGGAGTCGGCCAGTGTAGATGACTCTGAGGGGAGGTAGTGTGGTTCCGATGACACGCTCTGCTGCCCTCACCACCCGCTGCTGGTTCTTCCTGTTGTCTTCTGTGGGAGAACCAGCTGGAGAACCAGCTGGAGAACCACACCGTGCAGCAGTAGGTCAGGAGACTCTCTGTTGCTGACAGATAGAAGTTGGTCAGCACGTGGTGAGGGAGGTGAGTGTGTTTTAGCTTCCTGAGGAAGTATAGCCTCTGTTGGGCCTTCCCCACCTGAAGGAAGTGTGTGGTCCAGGTGAGGTCGGCTGAGATGTGCACACCAAGGAACTTAAAGCTCTCTACTCTCTCTATCTGTTCCCCATTCAGGTCGAGGGCAGAGTGCTCAGTGTACTTGGATTTCCTGAAATCCACAATCAGTTCTTAGTTTTCAGAGGTGTTTAAGTCCAGGTTATTGAGAGAACACCATACTGTCAGATGCTGAACCTCCTCCCTGTAGGCTGTCTTGTTGTTGTCTGTTATCAGTCCTACTAGGGTGGTATCATCAGCAAAGTTGACGATTGGTGTTGGTGGGATGGATAGGGGAGCAGTCGTGAGTAAAGAGGGAGTAGAGGAGGGGGCTGAGGACACACCACTGTTCAGGATGAGAGTGGATGATATGTGAGCTCCCATCCTGACGTTCTCGGGTCTGTCGTTCAGGAAATTCAGTATCCATGTGCACAGTGAGCTGCCTAAGCCCAAGTTGCTCAGTTTTTTAACCAGTTTCTGTGGGATAACTGTATTAAACGCTGAGCTGAAATCCACAAACAGCAGTCTTACATAGGTGTTTACCTGGTCCAGGTGTGTAAGGGCTGTGTGGAGAGCTGTGTTGACTGTATCCTCTGTTGACCTGTTTGCACGATATGCAAACTGGTGTTGGTCCAGGTCAGCAGGGATGGCAGATTTATGTGGGAGAGGATGAGACTCTTTGGTGATGATGGGGGTTAGAGCAACTGGCGATAGTCATTAAGGCAGTTCATTGGGCTTTTCTATGATAGTAGCTGACTTTAGGCAGGGGACCACAGATTGGTGGTAAATACCTCTGCTAACTGGTCTGCGCAGGCCTTGAGGATCCTTCCTGTGACTTCATCTGGACCAGCTGCCTTCCTTACATTGACTTTGTGTAGGGTGGATCTAACCTGGTGTTGGTGCAGCTGTATGGGGTCGTCCTTCCCTGGTAGTGAGGTATGGGTGTCAGTCATGTTTCGATGGTTGGAGCGGGAAAATAAGTGGTTCAGGGTGTTTGGCAGAGATTGTCAATAATGCAGAGATTGTTGTCTGCAAGCGTTAGCTGCTCTGCTCTGCTGTACTGTACATATGCTGCAGCTAATGTACGTCTGGGAACACACAACAAGGACACAATAAAAACAAAGTAGCTGCCAAAACTTGAAGAGCACTGGGCCACTGCGTCAAGACATGCCGCCATCTACGCCATATGAGACCTTTCACCGTTGTGTGCATGAGAGAGTTGCAGTAGTCCAAGCATGAGATGACAAGAGTCTGGACCAGAACCTGTGCCACCTTCTGGGTTAGAAGAGCTCGTATCCTTCTGATGTTGTGCAACATGTATCTGCAAGATCAAGCTGTTGCAGCAATGTTGTCAGTGAGGGAGAGAAGGTCGTCCAGTGTCACACCCAGGTTCCTTGCGGTATGAGAAGGAGCTACCACAGAGTTGTCGAGGGTGATGGTCAGATCTGTGGCGGGAGAAAAAGAAACTCGGTCTTTTTGAGATTGAGTTTCAGATGATGGTCAGACATCCACTGAGAGATGTCAGTCAGACAAGCAGAGATCCGATCTGCTACATGTGTGTTGAACCAGGGGAAAGAGAGAATGAGTTGGGTGTCGTCAGAGTGAATAACAGAACCATGAGAGTTGGTGTACAGAGAGAAGAGGAGAGGGCCCAGGACAGAACCATGAGGGATCCCAGTAGTTGATTGCGCTGTAGGAGACGGCAGCATTTTCCAGTCGCTCCGCAGCACTTTCTTCTTTTCTACACTTTTACCTCTTTTTTTACTCTTTTAAACACCTTTAAACTTCTTTGTGAAGGATTTAACATGTATCCCATGGATACACTAAACTTTAAAACACACACAGGAGCCAGCTCTCTCACTTATTCTCGAGAGAAGTTACTGGCTCTCAGGAGGACAACAGACGGACAGAGGCACAACATCCCAGCGGAGCTGCGGAGGAGCTACCGGGGCTGTAAGGCTGGGGCCAAGCTAAAGGCTAGGCTAGCGGAGAACCGGAGGCGCTTCAAACCATCGCTTCCCTCCGTGATTATGGGGAACGTCAATTCGCTGCCGAATAAGATGGACGAGCTGGCCGCTTTGGAGAACCAGCGGATCTATCGGGAGTGCAGCTTGTTCATCCTGACGGAGACATGGCTAACCGACAGCATACCGGATGCTAACGTGGACCTGCGGGGATTTACTGCGGTGAGAGCCGACAGGAACGCGGAGGCATGCGGCAAACGCAGAGGTGGGGGGCTCATCATTTATGTGAACAACCGTTGGTGTAACCCCGGCCATGTCACCGTGAAGGCGGCTTTGTGTGACCCGAATCTGGAGCTGCTTGCCGTTAGCCTGCGGCCATACTATCTGCCGAGGGAGTTCAGTCACGTGATCGCCCTGTGTGTTTAAATTCCTCCGGAGGTCAAGGCGCAGGCTAAAGCAGACGCTGCTTGTGATGAGATTCTTAAAGTCACAGCACGGCTGCAGAGGCAACATCCTGAAGCCTTCATAATTATTTCTGGAGACTTCAATAATGTCACCCTGGACTCTACCCTGGCTGCTTTTCACCAGGTTGTCAACTGCCCCACCAGGAAGAATAGGATGATTGACTTACTGTATACCAACGTTAAGGAAGCATACAGAGTCACCGCCCTTCCCCCACTGGGAAAGTCAGACCACAACCTGGTGTACATACAGCCCCAATACACCCCCCTGGTCAAAAGGCAGGCTGTCACCACTCGCTCCATCAGGAGATGGACTCCTGAAGCTGAGGAGGCACTGAGAGACTGCTTTGATACCACAGACTGGGATGTGTTGCTGGGTGAGCATGCTGAGGACATTGAGGGGATGACTCACTGTCTCACAGACTATCTCAACTTCTGTGCCGACGTGGTTGCCCCCACCAAGACTGTTCGTGTTATCCTAATAACAAACCATGGGTAACACAGGAAGTCAAGGTTGTCCTCAACAAAAAGAAGAAGGCCTTCAGGACTAATGACAGAGAGGAGATGAAAGCAGCACAGCGGGAGGTGAAAGTCTGCCTGAGGGAGGCAAAGGACTCCTACAGGAGGAAAGTGGAGCAGAAACTTAGGGATAACAACATGAGGGAGGTCTGGAAAGGTGTCAAAACCATCACAGGCCACAAAGCCAAATCCAGCACAGAGGGGGGAGGAGTGGAGAGGGCAAACAATCTGAATACCTTCTTCAATAGATTCAGCCACTCCACCCCACTTCCCACCTTCACTGCGGCCCTCACTGAAGCCTGCTCCCCTCCCCCTCCTGCGACCACAGCCACCCCCCAACCTGCCCCCCCCCCACTCCCACCTCTCTCTGACACCAGCCATCCTCCCCCCCTTCCCTCCTCTCAGTCACCTCCCTGCTTCACAGCTGATCAGGTGAGGGGAGAACTGAGGAAGCTCCGGCCCCGGAAAGCAGCAGGACCAGACCAGGTGTGTCCACGGCTCCTCAAAACCTGTGCTGCGGAACTCGGGGAGCCACTCCAACGGGTCTTCAACCTGAGCCTACAACTTGGGAGAGTGCCCACCCTCTGGAAGACATCATGCATCGTTCCAGTTCCAAAGAAGAACCGGCCCAGCGAGCTGAATGACTTCAGACCGGTGGCACTCACTTCACATCTGATGAAGACTCTGGAGCGGCTCTTCCTCAACCTCCTCAGGCCTCAGGTACAGCACGCTGAGGACACTCTACAGTTTGCCTATCGGGCAGAGGTCAGTGTAGATGATGCCATTCTCTACCTCCTACACCGAGCCCACTCGCATCTGGACAAGGGAAGTGGCACAGTCAGGATCCTCTTTTTGGACTTTTCGAGTGCCTTCAACACCATCCAGCCCCTTGTACTAAAAGAAAAACTCACCAGAATGCGAGTGGACCCCTGCCTGGTTGCTTGGATTTCCAGCTACCTCACAGACAGACCACAGTATGTCAGGCTGAAGGACATCACGTCTGACACGGTGGTCAGCAACATCGGAGCTCCTCAGGGGACTGTGCTGTCTCCCATCCTCTTCACTCTGTACACTGCAGACTTCTGCTACAACTCTGAAACGTGTCACATCCAGAAGTTTGCAGACGACACGGCCATCATGGGGTGTATCAGAGACAATGAAGAGGAAGAGGAATATAGGAGCCTGGTGAGGAACTTTGTTGTCTGGTGCCACATTAATAACCTGCAGCTCAACACCTCAAAGACCAAGGAACTGGTCATCGACTTCAGGAGGGACAGACCCAGTTCGAGACCAGTTCTAATAGGAGCAGAGGAGGTGGAGGTCGTTCAGACCTACAAATATCTTGGGCTGTGGCTGGACAACAAGCTGGACTGGACAAGCAACTCAAGGCATCTGTACAAGAAGGCCCAGAGCAGGTTGTACTTCCTGAGGAGGCTACGATCTTTCAACATCTGCAAAAAGCTCCTGTGGATGTTCTACCAGTCTGTGGTTGCCAGTGTTCTCTCCTACGCCGTGGTGTGCTGGGGCGGGAGCACAACTAAGGCAGACTTCCACAGACTGGAAAAACTCATCAGGCGGGCCGGCTCGGTGGTAGGAATGAGGCTGGACCCTCTGGTGACAGTGGCAGAGAGAAAAACTGTGGACAAACTGCTGAGCATCCTGGACAATGCCAGCCACCCTCTGCCCTCTGCACACTGTCATCAGCAGCCAGAGGAGCCACAGAAGCCTCAGCAACAGGCTGCTCCTCCCCAAGTACAGGACCAACAGGCTGGGGGACTCGTTTGTCCCCCGGGCCATCAAACTGTACAACTCCTCACTGGGGGGGAGGAGGGCAAACAAAAAAAAAACAGTACAACCACAACAATAACATAATAACATGTGCAATAAAACCATAGACATGTGCAATAAAACCATAGACATGTGCAATAAAACTGTAGGCGTGTGTGTGTACCTATGTGTGTATATGTATGTATATACATATATGTATATATGTGTGTATGTGTATATGTATGTATGTATGTGTATACATGTAAATGTGTATGTATGTATGTATGTATGTATATATATATATATAGGTGTTGTGTGTATGTAGGTATACATACATATATATAGCATGGGTCACTTTCATTTTTATTTTCATTTTTATTTTTATTTTTATTTTTATTCTTATCTTATTTTATTCTACTCTCTATTTTTAACAGTGCTGTGTGTGGATGCTGGAGATGTTAATTTCCCCGAGGGAACCTCCCAAAGGGATTAATAAAGTCGTCTGTCTGTCTGTCTGTCTGTCTGTAGTTAGAGGCCAAGGTTCCGACACAGATCCTCTCCAGGTTACTCTGTATGTACGGTTTTTGAAGATTCTTCTTTCTCTTGTTTTCTTCTTGTTTTTAAGTTGTCATGATGTACATTTTTGTAAACATGTAAACGATAAACGACAGATGATAGAGAGGAGAAAACAGAAGCTGAGGAAATAAACAAACCCAGACTTTAAAAGAAATCAAATCAAGAACAGATGAAGAAAAACAAGTGTAAAACTGAACACGAATCACTGAGAACTGCAGTGAGACAGCAGCAGCTGGACAAACACTCTTGTCCTGCTGGACACTGATCTTTGGACATAGTCCATGATCCTGTAACTTCAACAAAGAAACTCATTTATCTCAATGATCCAAAAATTAAATCTCAGACTACTCCTGTACACTACTGTCCACTAATGTCCTCTCCTGTCCACTACTGTCCTCTCCTGTCCAATCTGTATCTCTATTGTCTCTGTATATCTAGTGTCTGTAATGTCTCTGTGTCTGTAATGTCTTTGTGTCTCAAATGTCTCTGTATTCATAGTAAAGTGCAACATTAACACATTTATAGAAGTCACACAGTGACTCAGCATAATCAGTGGAGTTTTGTAATCAGCAGCTGAGGTCAGAGGTCATTCTAACTCTCCTTGTTTCCTGTTTCTGTCCAAAAATAACAAAACCGTCCTCAGTGTTAAGTGTATGCGTGAGTGTGTGTGTGTGTGAAGCACTTATGTAACATTTCATGTTTTGTTATTTAACGTGCGCGGTAAATTTTTACCAGACTGTTGTTGTTTAGCTTTTCTTTCTCTTCTTTTTCTCGTTTCTCTTCTGTCTCTTATTTTCTTCTTGTTTTTAAGTCTTCATGATGTACATTTTTGTCTCTGTGTCTCTTGTCTTTGTGTCTCTAATGTCTCTGATGTCTCTGTATTTATAATGTCTCTGTGTCGCTAATGTCTCTGTGTCCCTAATGTCTCTAAACCCCCAGATCCATACTTCCTCCCTTCAAGAACTAGGTGTCTCAGGCTCTGCCCTTACCCTACTCTCATCCAATCTTCAAAAGCGTACATACAGAGTAACCTGGAGAGGATCTGTGTCGGAACCCTGTCCTCTAGCTACTGGGGTCCCTCAGGGTTCTGTCGTGGGCCCTCTCCTCTTCTCTCTGTACACCAACTCTCTTGGTTCTGTCATTCACTCTCATGGTTTTTCCTATCACAGCTACGCCGATGACACCCAACTCATTTTCTCTTTTCCCCGCTCTGAAACACACAGAACAGGACGGATCTCCGCTTGTCTGACCGACATCTCTCAGTGGATGTCTGACCATCACCTGAAACTCAATCTCAACAAGACTGAGTTTCTTTGTCTTCCAGTAAAGGGCTCTCCCACCACAGATCTGACCATCACCCTTGACAACTCTGTGGTAGCTCCTTCTCATACTGTAGGAACCTGGGTGTGACACTTGACGACCATCTCTCCATCACTGCCAACATTGCTGCAACAGCTCGATCTTGCAGATACATGTTGCACAACATCAGAAAGATACGGCCTCTTCTAACCAAGAAAGTGGCACAGGTTCTGGTCCAGGCTCTTGTCATCTCACGCTTGGACTACTGCAACTCCCTCCTGGCTGGTCTCCCTGCGTGTGCCATACGACCTCTGCAGCTCATCCAGAATACAGCAGCTCGACTGGTCTTCAACTTACCAAAATTCTCCCACACTACACCGCTCCTCCACTCCCTTCACTGGCTTCCTGTAGCTGCTTGCATCCGCTTCAAGACTCTAGTGCATGCGTTCCATGCTACAAATGGATCCGGTCCAGTCTACATCCAGGACATGATCAAAACCTACTCTAATGTCTCTGTGTCTCTAATGTCTTTGTGTCTCTAAAGTCTCTGTGTCTCTAATGTCTCATATGACTAATGCTAAGCTAACTGTTCTCTTGGGGCTAAGCTAACAACATTCATAGTAAAGTGCAACATTAACACATTTATAGAAGTCACACAGTGACTCAGCAGAATCAGTGGAGTTTTGTAATCAGCAGCTGAGGTCAGAGGTCATTCTAACTCTCCTTGTTTCCTGTTTCTGTCCAAAAAAAACAAAACCGTCCTCAGTGTTATGCGTGAGTGAGTGTGTGAGTGAGTGAGTGTGTGTGTGTGTGTGTGAAGCACTTATGTAACATTTCATGAAAAAGTTTTGTACGATCAAGATTTAATTTATTTAATATGCGCGGTAAATTTTTATCAGACTGTTGTTGTTTAGCTTTTCTTTCTCTTCTTTTTCTCGTTTCTCTTCTTTCTCTTGTTTTCTTCTTGTTTTTAAGTCGTCATGATGTACATTTTTGTAAACATGTAAACGATAAACAACAAATGATAAAGAAGAGAAAACAGAAGCTGAGGAAATAAACAAATCCAAACTTTAAAAGAAATCAAATCAAGAACAGATGAAGAAAAACAAGTGTAAAACTGAACACGAATCACTGAGAACTGCAGTGAGTCAGCAGCAGCTGGACAAACACTCTTGTCCTGCTGGACACTGATCTTTGGACAGAGTCCATGATCCTGTAACTTCAATGATCCAAGAATTCAATCTCAGACTACTCCTGTCCTCTCCTGTCCACTCTGTGTCTCTATCGTCTCTGTGTCTCTAATGTCGTTGTGTCTCTAATGTTTCTAATATTTCTGTGTCTCTAATGTATCTGTGTCTCTAATGTTTCTAATGTACCGGTGTCTCTTAAGTCTCTGTGAATCTAATGTATCTAATGTCTCTAATGTCTCTAATGTCTGTGTCTCTAATGACTCTGATGTCTGTAATGTCTTTGATGCCTCTGTGTCCCTGCTGTCTCTAATGTATATGTGTCTCTAATGTATCTGTGTCTCTAAAGTCTCTTATATCCCTGTGTCTCTAATGTCTCTGTGTCTCTAATGTCTCTGACGTCTCTGTGTCTCTAAATTCTCTGTGTCTCTAATATCTCTGTGTCTCTAATGTCTCCAATATCTCTTATGTCTGTGTCTCTAATATCTCTAATATTGCTGTGTCTCTAATATCTCTGTGTCTCTAATGTCTCCAATATCTCTGTGTCTCTAATATCTCTAATGTCTCCAATATCTCTAATGCCTGTGTCTCTGTGTCTCTAATATCTCTGTGTCTCTAATGTCTCTGTGTCTCTAAAATCTCTTGTCTCCAATATCTCTAATGTCTGTGTCTCTAATATCTCTGTGTCTATAATGTCTCTGTGTCTCTAATGTCTCAAATATCTGTGTCTCTAATATCTCTGTGTCTGTAATGTCTCTGTGTCTCTGTGTCTCTAATATCTCTGTGTCTCTAATGTCTCTGTGTCTCTAATATCTCTAATGTCTCCAATATCTCTAATGTCTGTGTCTCTAATATCGCTGTGTCTGTAATGTCTCTGTGTCTCTAATATCGCTGTGTCTGTAATGTCTCTGTGTCTCTAATATCTCTGTGTCTCTAATGTCTCTGTGTCTCTAATGTCTCTGTGTCTCTAAGATCTCTGTGTCTCTAATGTCTCTGTGTCTCTAAGATCTCTGTGTCTCTAATGTCTCTGTGTATCTAATGCCTCTGTGTCTCTAATGTCACTGTGTCTCTAATGTCTCTAATATCTCTGTGTCTCGGATGTCTCAGTGTCTCTAATTCCTATGTGTCTCCGATGTCTCTGTGTCTCTAATATCGCTGTGGCTCTAATGTCTCTGTGTCTCTAATGTCTCTGTGTGTCTAATGTCTCTGTGTGTCTAATATCTCTATGTCTCAGATGTCTCTGTGTCTCTAATATCGCTGTCTCTAATGTCTCTGTGTGTCTAATATCTCTGTCTCAGATATCTCTGTGTCTCTAATGTCTCTGTGTCTCTAATATCTCTGTGTCTCAGATGTGTTGAATTATGGGATGTGTCCTCATGGTGACACCGGACAATTTCCCTGCTGAATCAAAGCTGCTCTCTCATTGGCCGAGCTGCGTGGGGGGGGGCGGGGCCGTACCTTGTGCAGCTGCGGCGCTCTGGGCTCGGTGCCGACGTCGATGATGTAGATTCTGGACGAGATGAGCGAGGGCAGGATCAGGCGGTTCCTGCTCTTGGACGAGTCTCCAAAGCAGCTGCTGCAGGCGTTCCAGCCCGAGTGATGCAGCTCATCTCTCAGGTTCGGCATCGGCAGCCGGTGGATGACCTGAGAGGGCACAGGTCAAAAGTCAGAGCCACTGTCTACTGCTTCATAAGAGGAGGGGACTCCATGCTCTCAGCTGCTGTATTACTCATACCTGACAGTAGGTGGCAGACTTGGGGTCGACGTCAACAGTGGCCAGGTAATCTGGTTTGTTGAAGTCCGTGCTGCGATAGATGCAGGGCAGGTAAACAATCTGCTCCCGAGGACCTGAAACACAACACACGACAACTCTAACACACACCAAACCTCAGACCGAAAAACACAGGAGCTGCTGGCCCTCTGCTGCCTCGTGTGGTCACTTTGTATCACTAAAGTAAGTCTAAATTAAATATTTTAAAAGCCGAATTTTACAAAATAAGACATTTGAACTAAGTGATGAAGGCAGCAGTGGATCATCAACTCCCGTGTGTGCAATGTTAAAATCACTCATTATCTCTATGAGGTTTGGTGTGGGAGAGTGAGTGGTTTACAAACTTCAGAAAGTCTGTCAAATATCTTCACACACACACAGAGACACAGAGACACACACATGCACACAGAGACACACACAGCTGTCCTACCCTTCATGGCGTCCAGTGGACTGCGGTATCCTGGTCCACATCCTGAACAGCTGGCTGAGAAAAGACAACAACATGAGACTGACATGAAGGACAGGAGGACAGAGACCTTTCTCTGCTTGACAACGTCCACGCTTCCACACAGCTGTGAGAGAGTGTGTGTGTGTGTGTGTGTGTGTGTGTGTCCTGTTTTTATCAGACTGATGCAGAAACAGAGGAGCAGAGCTCAGCAGGAGATTTATTAATGAAGATACACACACAGACTCACACACAGACACACAATATACACACAGACACACAACATACACACAGTATACACACAATACACACAGTCACACACACATGTCAACAACATAAACAGAGGAGCAGAGCTCAGCAGGAGATTTATTAATGAAGCTACACACACACACACACACACACACACACAATACACACACAGACACACACACACACACACACACAGTATACAAACAATACACACAGTCACACACACGTCAACAACATAAACAGAGGAGCAGAGCTCAGCAGGAGATTTATTAATGAAGAAAAACAACAACAGGAAAATATGACCTCTGACCTGCTCTGACCTCTGACAGCTACACACTCAGTAGCCGTGTCCCAATTAAGGGATTGGACCCTACGGAGTGTGCGGTCGACAGAGGAAGGACCAGGAGAACCAGGAGAAGAACCACTGACAGATGGAACCAAGTCAGAGAAACCACCTCATGATCGGACTCTTATGGTTAAATAAAAAAACTGTTCTGACTCCTATCAGTGTCAGTGCTTTGTTAATGTTACGTAGCGACATCTAGTGGTGATTTGAATCATTGCGTATTTAAGGAGCTCAACAGTACATGCACGAGTTATGTGTCTATCCTTGGAGTAGATCCATCAGTGAGTATGGTCACTCATAACTGTTTAAGTTGTTAAATCATGCGTAGATGTACTACTACTGTTGTTGGAAGCTTTATTTTCAGTTATGCTCGGGCTAAAGCTAATCGCGATGCTAACCGCTAGCACGGGTTTAGCTCATTTGCTTATGTTCTTTGAGTGAGTCATATTGTACATATGCTGTGTTTATTGTGCTTATGTTGATGTTGCATATATTTGACTGTAACATATTGCTTGTTTAATACTGTATTGCAGTTTTACAAAAAGAAAACAGTAAAGAAAAAACTCAACTTGGAGTCAAGCTTACTGAGTCTTATTGTTGATGTTCACTATCTGAATAATAATAGTGCAGTTTGTATCAGCCAGGACAGAATAAAAACAAACTATACTAATTACTCATCCTCATTTCAATGTAAACTATTTCATTGTATATTGTATATATTTCCAGATTGTCTACTTTATTATTCAGTCAGTCATCATCTACCGCTTTATCCTCCGTCAGAGGGTCGCGGGGGGTGCTGTGCAGCTACATCGGGCGATAGGCGGTGGTACACCCTGGACAGTTCGCCAGTCCATCGTAGGGCCACACACACATAGAGACAAACAACCATTCACTCTCACACTCACTCCTATGGTCAATTTAGAGTGTCCAATTTACCTATCCCCACATTGCATGTTTTTGGACTGTGGGAGGAAGCCGGAGAACCCGGAGAGAACCCACGCACACACGGGGAGAACATGCAAACTCCATGCAGAAAGGCCCTTGTTCCAACCGGGGCTCAAACACGGGTCTTCTCGCTGCAAGGCGAGAGTGCTAACCACTACACCACCGTGTAGCCCTACTTTATTATTGTATTATTTTATTTCATTTCATTTTATAGCCTTTTTTACGGTTTTGTTTATATTAAGCCCTTGTTTCCACTCACGCTGTATTTCTATACCACTGTTCACGGAGCATCTGGAACAAAAAAACATTTCCCCCGGGGATTAATAAAGTATTCTGAGTATTCTGATTCCATCCTCTTGGTCAAACTCTCCAGAATCAACATCTGAATCTAAACCTAAATCTGAATCCAAACCTGAATCTAAACCTAAATCTAAACCTGAATCTGAACCTGAATCTAAACCTGAATTCAAACCTGAATCTAAACCTAAATCGTTAGTGACGTGTGGTGAACTACGTTAGTAGTTAGTGAACAGTGATTAATTGACAGTAGTTAGTGAACAGTAGTGAACTACTACAGTAGTTAGTGAACAGTGGTGAACTACGTTTGTAGTTAGTGAACAGTAATTAACTAACACTAGTTAGTTAACAATAGTGAACGACTACATTAGTTAGTGAACAGTGGTGAACTACTACAGTAGTTAGTGAACAGTAGTTTATGAAAAGTAGTGAACTACTACACTAGATAGTGAACATTAGTTATTGAACAGTAGTGAACTACTACACTAGTTAGTGAACAGTAGTAAACTACTGCAGTAGTTAGTGAACAGCAATTAATTAACACTAGTTAGTTAACAGTAGAGAATTATTACAGTAGTTAGTGAACTGTAATTCATTAACACTAGTTAGTTAACATTCGTGAACTACTACAGTAGTTAGTGAACAGTAGTTAGTGAAAAGTGGTGAACTATTACAATAGTTAGTGAACATTCGTGAACTACTACAGTAGATAGTGAACATTCGTGAACTACTACAGTAGTGAGTGAACAGTAGTGAGCTAATACAGTAGTTAGTGAACAGTAGTGAACTAGTACAATAGGTAGTGAACAGTGGTGAACTACTACAGTAGTTAGTGAACATTCGTGAACTACTGCAGTAGGTAGTGAACAGTAGTGAACTACCACAGTATTTAGTGAACATTTGTGAACTACTACAGTAGTTAGTGAACTAGTACAATAGGTAGTGAAAAGTAGTTAGTAGTTAGTGAACATTTGTGTACTACAGTAGTTAGTGAACAGTGGTGAACCATGTTAGTAGTTAATGAACAGTAATGAACTAACACTAGTTAGTTAATAGTAGTGAACGACTACAGTAATTAGTGAACAGTGGTGAACTAGTACAATAGGTTGTGAACAGTAGTAAACTACTACAGTAGTTAATGAACAGTAGTGAACTACTACAGTAATTAGTGAACAGTAGTGAACTAGTACATTAGGTAGTGAACAGTAGTGAACTACTACAGTAGGTAGTGAACAGTAGTGAACTACTACAGTAGTTATTGAACAGTAGTTAATTACTACAGTAGTTAGTGAACAGTAGTAAACTACTACAGTAGTTAGTGAACGGTAGTTAATTACTACAGTAGTTAGTGAACAGTAGTAAACTACTACAGTAGGTAGTGAACAGTAGTAAACTACTACAGTAGTTAGTGAACAGTAGTTAATTACTACAGTAGTTAGTGAACAGTAGTGAACTAGTACATTAGGTAGTGAACTACTACATTAGGTAGTGAACATTAGTGAACTACTATATTAGGTAGTGAACAGTAGTGAACTACTACTGTAGGTAGTGAACAGTAGTGAACTACTACAGTAGTTATTGAACAGTAGTAAACTACTCCAGTAGTTAGTGAACAGTAGTTAACTACTACAGTAATTAGTGAACAGTAGTGAACTAGTACATTAGTTAGTGAACAGTAGTGAACTACTACAGTAGTTATTGAACAGTAGTTAATTACTACAGTAGTTAGTGAACAGTAGTGAACTACTACAGTAATTAGTGAACAGTAGTGAACTAGTACATTAGTTAGTGAACAGTAGTGAAATACTACAGTAGGTAGTGAACAGTAGTGAACTACTACAGTAGTTATTGAACAGTAGTTAATTACTACAGTAGTTAGGGAACAGTAGTAAACTACTACAGTAGTTAGTGAACAGTAGTTAATGACTACAGTAGTTAGTGAACATTAGTAAACTACTACAGTAGTTAGTGAACAGTAGTTAATTACTACAGTAGTTAGTGAACAGTGGTGAACTACTACAGTAGTTAGTGAACAGTAGTGAACTAGTACATTAGGTAGTGAACTACTAAATTACGTAGTGAACATTAGTGAACTACTATATTAGGTAATGAACAGTAGTGAACTACTACAGTAGGTAGTGAACAGTTGTGAACTACTACACTAGTTAGTGAACAGTAGTAAACTACTCCAGTAGTTAGTGAACAGTAGTGAATTACTACAGTAGTTATTGAACAGTAATTAACTACTACAGTAGGTAGTGAACAGTAGTGAACTACTACAGTAGTTAGTGAACAGTGGTGAACTACTACAGTAGGTAGTGAACAGTCGTGAACTACTACAGTAGTTAGTGAACAGTAGTAAACTACTAGAGTGGGTAGTGAACAGTAGTGAACTACTACAGTGGGTAGTGAAAAGTAGTGAACTACTACAGTAGTTAGTGAACAGTGGTGAACTACTACAGTAATTAGTGAACAGTAGTTAATTACTAAAGTAGTACTAGTAATGGAGAGAGATAGAGAGAGAGAATGTGTCCAGTAAAGGTCACTCACCCATCCTTGAGCTCCTGGTCCTGATCGAAAGTGGTCCTGTTTAAAAGTGGTCCTTGTCTAAAGTGGTCCTGATCAAACAGTTTCTTGGTTAAAGTGGTTTGTACAAAGTCCAGAGGGCGGGAGGGAGAGGGGGCGGAGTCAGGCTGTTGTTATATGAACCAATCAGGGAGGAGCTGTCAATCACACTGAACTGAGCTGAACTTTAACCCTGTGACGACCAAACACTGTCTCTGTGTGTGTGTGTGTGTCTGTCTCTGTATGTAAATGTGTGTGTATGTGTGTGTGTTTATGTGAGTGTGTCTCTGTGTGTGTGTGACTCATGTCTGTAAAAGCTACAGCAAACCTTCAAAATAGAATACAGTTTATCCACTTAACAAAATAAAATGTGTTCATGCCACTGTTACTGTGTCATGACAGGAAAAGCAGAGTGTGCGCTGTCCCCAGTGGTGTGTGACAGTACTGCAGGTGGAAACATTAAAAATGAATCCACAATATTTCATGTATTTTTGGACAATTTAATAATAATTTAGAGTGAACTTATTTTATGTTCCATTAAAAAGTGAAACGTGACAGAAAAGCAACTGAGACGGCAAGAAAATTAAGGTTAAGATTACTGTATTTTATGTAAGGTGACCTTGTGTGTCAGAAAGGCGCCAACAAATAAAATGTATTATTATTTTTATTATTATTATTATGGTTATTGTGATTATTGTAGAGTTTAAGATTAATGTGATTATTGTAGAGTTTAAGATTAATGTGATTATTGTAGAGTTTAAGATTATTGCGATTATCGTAGAGTTCAAGATTATTGTGATTATTGTAGAGTTTAAGAATATTATGATTATTGTAGAGTTTAAGATTAATGTGATTATTGTAGAGTTTAAGATTATTATGATTATTGTAGAGTTTAAGATTATTGTAGAGTTTAAGATTAATGTGATTATTGTAGAGTTTAAGATTATTGTGATTATTGTAGAGTTTAAGATTATTGTGATTATTGTAGAGTTTAAGATTATTATGATTATTATAGAGTTTAAGATTATTGTAGAGTTTAAGATTATTATGATTATTGTAGAGTTTAAGATTATTATGATTATTATAGAGTTTAAGATTATTGTAGAGTTTAAGATTAATGTGATTATTGTAGAGTTTAAGATTATTGTGATTATTGTAGAGTTAAGATTATTGTAGAGTTTAAGATTAATGTGATTATTGTAGAGTTTAAGATTAATGTGATTATTGTAGAGTTTAAGATTATTGCGATTATCGTAGAGTTCAAGATTATTGTGATTATTGTAGAGTTTAAGAATATTATGATTATTGTAGAGTTTAAGATTAATGTGATTATTGTAGAGTTTAAGATTATTATGTTTATTGTAGAGTTTAAGATTATTGTAGAGTTTAAGATTAATGTGATTATTGTAGAGTTTAAGATTATTGTGATTATTGTAGAGTTTAAGATTAATGTGATTATTGTAGAGTTTAAGATTATTGTGATTATTGTAGAGTTTAAGATTATTGTGATTATTGTAGAGTTTAAGATTATTATGATTATTATAGAGTTTAAGATTATTGTAGAGTTTAAGATTATTGTAGAGTTTAAGATTATTATGATTATTGTAGAGTTTAAGATTATTATGATTATTATAGAGTTTAAGATTATTGTAGAGTTTAAGATTAATGTGATTATTGTAGAGTTTAAGATTATTGTGATTATTGTAGAGTTAAGATTATTGTAGAGTTTAAGATTAATGTGATTATTGTAGAGTTTAAGATTATTATGATTATTATAGAGTTTAAGATTATTGTAGAGTTTAAGATTATTGTGATTATTGTAGAGTTTAAGATTATTATGATTATTGTAGAGTTAAGATTATTGTAGAGTTAAAGATTAATGTGATTATTGTAGAGTTTAAGATTATTATGATTATTGTAGAGTTTAAGATTATTGTGATTATTGTAGAGTTTAAGATTATTATGATTATTGTAGAGTTAAGATTATTGTAGAGTTTAAGATTATTATGATTATTGTAGAGTTTAAAATTATTATGATTATTGTAGAGTTTAAGATTATTATGGTTATTGTATAGTTTAAGATTATTATGATTATTGTAGAGGTAAAGATTGATGTGTGTTACAGCCCGGCTCTTAGGCTGCAACAAAAATAGCGAAAGAAGACGAGGACTAGTGCAAAACAATGATTTGTTTGCAAATTTAGGATTAAATATCAGTGTCAGTAATCAGTAGGTGTAGGCAGGTATGCGTGTGTGTGGATGCTTAAAACTAAACTAAAACAAACAGCCGCGCCAAGGCCCATGCTGATGGTGTCTGTGTCCGTGCGAGAGAGGCCAGCCAGAGTCTGAGAGAGAGAGAGGAAGACTTCTTAAAATATGTGGTGTGTCCAGGTGTGGCTCATCCCTGTGATGATGACCCCGCCTCCAGGCCTAAAACAAAACAAAGAAGGCCAGCGCAACACTTCCACAAATAAGGGGTTGTCACACTCCCCCCCATTAAAAAAGGGACCTAACCAGGAACACTGACAGCAGAAACTTAACTTCAAAGAAAAAAAAAATCCATCATACTGACCATTTGATGACCCCATGCAGCCAACCAACACCAACCACGTCCTCTCAGCAACCTCGTGCCTGAAGAAGCAAATTAACAGGGACACAAAGGGATGTGGAAGGCCAGAGAGGGTGAACACATGGACTACATGGAGCCGCATGGAGAGGACATTGATGGGCTCACAGTGTGTGTAACGGACTATATCAACTTCTGTGTTGACACCATCGTCCCACCGGAGACCGTCCTTTGTTATCCAAATAACAAGCCGTGGGTAACAAAGGAAGTCAAAACCATCCTCAATGAGAAGAAGAGGGCTTTCACAGCTGGCAACAGGGAGGAGGTGCGAACAATCCAGAAGGAGCTGAAGGTGAAGATCAAGGGGGCCAAACAGAAGTATAGGAGGAAGCTGGAGTGGAAGCTCCAGCAGAACAACATGAGGGAGGTCTGGAGTGGAATGAGAACCATCACTGGCTTCAGACCAACCAGCAACAGAGGAGTTGGGGGCAGCATGGACTGTGCAAACGTGATGAATCTGTTTTTTAACAGATTTGACTCTGTGACCCCGGCTCATCCTCCCATGGGCTCCTCTCCTGCATGCCTGCAGTTAGCTACTCCTCTGCCTCCTTTAGCGATAAAAGTACTTAAATTCAGTAAAGTAGTTATTCACGTCAGCAGTAATGACACCCGATTACACCAATCGGAGGTCACTAAAGTTAATGTTGAGTCTGTGTGTAGGTACGCACAATCTATGTCTGACAACGTAATCTTCTCTGGTCCTTTGCCCAATGTGACCAGTGATGACATGTATAGCATGTCGTCATTCAATCGCTGGCTGTCGAGGTGGTGTCCAGAAAACAACATTGGGTTTTAGATAACTGGCAAAACTTCTGGGGGAAACCTGGTCTCATGAGGAGAGACGGCGTCCATCCCACTTTGGAAGGAGCAGCTCTCTTATCTAGCAGCTTAGGACATTTTATTAGAAACCCATGACAATCCAGAGTTGAGACCAGGACACAGAGTTGCAGTCTTTCATGCTTCTCTGTGCTTCTTTTCGAGCAGTCACCAATTAAAAACCCCATAGAGACTGCGTCTGCCCCTCGACCTACTAAAAACTAAAGTAAATAAAGTAAATAAATCAATAACAAACAGAAGAGGAGTTAGACATTCTAACTTAATAAAGATTAATACCAACAATAAAATAGAGTCAAATAATACCAGTTACCAGTTTTAGTTCTCTCCTTACTGATCATTAATTACTCACATTTAATTGTACAATAATGAACTACAATAACATAAATAAGAAATACTGTCTGATAATAATATGAATACATTCAAAGAGACAGTGCAACCTTTATTTAACTCGGTGCCATATGTCAGTACATCTGAAGGTACCTTTTGTGATTTTACTCCCGCCCTCATAGATAACCTTGTTGATAGTACAGCAGCCTCACTGCGTACTACATTAGATTGTGTTGCCCCTCTGAAAAAGAAGGTGGTGAATCAGATGAGACGAGCACCATGGTTTAACTCCAATACTCGTGCTCTTAAACAGACGTTACGTAGATTAGAAAGAAAATGGCGTTCCAATAACCTAGAGGAATTTTATATAGCCTGGAAAGATGGTTTTGTAGCTTACAAAAAAGCCCTACACAAAGCTAGAGCTGCCTATTATTCTTCTCTAATTGAAGAAAATAAGAATAATCATAGATTTCTTTTCAGCACTGTAGCCAGGCTGACACAGAGCCACAGCTCCACTGAACCATCTATTCCTTTAACACTGAGCAGTGATGACTTTATCAACTTTTTTGTGAATAAAATAACATCAATTAGAGAAAAAATGGATCATCTCCTCCCTCATATTGGGACTGACTCATCTTTTAGCACAAGAGCTTTAGAAGCACCAGGTGCACAGTTAGACAGTTTCTCCCCTATAGATCTTCCTGAGTTAACATCATTAGTTTCATCATCTAAGCCATCAACCTGTCAGTTAGATCCTATCCCCACCAAACTGTTTAAAGATGTGTTTCCTTTAATTAACAGCTCCATATTAACTCAAATTAATCTATCCTTATTAACTGGATATGTGCCCCAAACGTTTAAAATAGCAGTTATTAAACCCCTTCTCAAAAAAGTGACCCTTGACCCAAATATTTTAGCTAATTACCGACCTATATCTAATCTTCCCTTTGTTTCTAAAATCTTAGAAAAGGCAGTTGCTAATCGATGATGTGAATATTTGCACATTAATGGCCTGTTTGAAGATTTTCAGTCAGGTTTTAGATTAAACCATAGCACAGAAACAGCACTAGTTAAAGTTAGTAACGATCTTCTCTTGGCTTCAGATAATGGTCTAGTTTCTTTACTTGTCCTGTTAGATCTTAGTGCTGCATTTGACACCATTGATCATAATATTCTACTGCAGAGATTGGAGCAGACTCTTGGTATCACAGGTGCTGCCCTCTGCTGGTTTAAATCATACTTATCTGATAGATTCCAGTTTGTTCATGTTAATGATAAAGCCTCACTACAAACAACAGTTAATTGTGGAGTTCCACAAGGCTCAGTGCTTGGGCCTATACTTTTTACCTTATATATGCTTCCTCTAGGGAACATTATTAGGAAGCACAACATACAATTTCATTGTTATGCAGATGACACACAGCTATATTTATCAATGAGGCCGGATGAAATAAATCAGGTTGTTCAACTCCAGGAATGTCTCAGAGACATTAAGTCCTGGATGACCTGTAACTTTCTACTTTTAAACTTTTATACTCGGCCCTAAACACCTCAGAGAAAAACTTTCTGATCACATTGTCACTTTAGATGACATCACCATGGCTTCCAGTTCCACTGTGAGGAACCTTGGAGTTACTTTTGACCAGGAAATGTCATTTGATTCACACATAAAACTCATTTCCACAACAGCCTTCTTCCACCTGCAGAACATTATGAAAATTAGAAACATTCTGTCTTTACAGGATGCTGAAAAACTAGTTCATGCTTTTGTTACATCTAGATTAGATTACTGTAACTCCTTATTATCAGGATGTTCCAACAAGTCTGTTAGAACCCTTCAGTTCATTCAAAATGCTGCAGCACGAGTTCTGACAGGAACTAGAAAGAGAGACCATATAACTCCAGTGTTAGCTTCTCTACACTGGCTCCACCCACAGTTTAGAATTCAATTTAAAATCCTCCTCCTCACGTACAAAGTACTTAATGGTCACGCCCCTTCATACCTGAAAGACCTAGTCTTACCTTATCACCCTAACAGACCACTTAGGTCACAAAATACAGGTTTACTTGTGGTTCCCAGAGTCTGTAAAAGCAGAATGGGAGGCAGAGCCTTTAGTTACCAGGCTCCTCCTCTCCTGTGGAACCAGCTCTCTCTGTATTTAAAGTTAAACTTAAAACTTTCCTTTTTGATAAAGCTTATAGTTAGAGCTGGTTCAGGGAAACCTGGACCCGCTCTTGGTTATGCTGCTATAGACCTAGACTGCTGGGGGATTTTCCTGTGGTGCACGCACATTCACTCTCTCACACTCAGGGTATGATTAGGACTTTTTTCTCTCTCTCTTCTGTCTCTACCTCATCTCCCTCTTGTCCTTTCTCTCCCCCCTTTCTGTCCCCCACCTCTCCGCTGTCCCCCATTTTCCTTTCACCCCAACCGGTCGAGGCAGATGACTGCACATCTCTGAGCCTGGTTCTGTCAGAGATTTCTTCCTGTTAAGAGGGAGTTTTTTCTCTCCACTGATGCCTAGTGTTTGCTCATTGTGTGAACTGTTGGGGTTCTCTGCTCTCTTTGATGTTGTCTATGTACAGTGCCTTGAGATAATGTATGTTATGATTTGGTGCTATACAAATAAAATTGAATTGAATTGAATTGAATTGAATCCAGCGGAGCCTCTGGCTGCTGCTTCTGTCCTCCTCCCGAGGACTGGGTTTTGCGCCACATCAGGTTTTGAACTATATCAGCCCAGCTCACCGGTGGTTTAAATATCGTCATGGAAAAACCTCTCTTCACCATGTCCCCCGTAGCCTCCTCTGCCGAGTTGTACAGACACGTCTCCCCCTCTTAAAACACCCTCATTTTGGCTGGAAAAGGAGTTTGAAACCGAATATTATTCTCCCTCAAAGCCTTCTTCGCCTCCGCGTATTCCCGGCGCTTCCTGAGGGTCTCCGGTGCGTAATCGTGGTCCACGAATACCTTTTTTTTGCCATACCTGTTTCAGGATTTCTTCTTTAGTTATGCTGCTGGAGAACCTAACAACTATGGATCTCGGGGAATCTCGGGGATCTCTGGTGGTTTTGGTTCCAGTGCGTGATGCGCACGCTCGATCCTTAGGTCGTCTGTGTGAGGCAACTCCAGTTTTTCCCTCAGTAGCTTGTCCACGAATGTTACCATCGATGTGGTGTCGCTCTCCGACCCTTCTTCTATTCCGTGAATTCTTCTATTCTCCTGTCTTGCTCTTCCCTTTTGATCAGTTAGCTTATTTTCCAACTTAGCCTGTAGCTTTAGCAGTTCCCTCGTAGCCTCCTCCAGCCCCTGCACTCTTTTCCAGTCTCTGAAATTTGCATTTCGGCTTCGTCAACTCTGTTATTAGTTGCTTTAATGTCTTCACGTATTTCTCGGAGAGTCTCTGCATTTTCCCGCTGAAACTCTCCCAGTTCTTGCAATATAATTTGCAGGTTAGCCATGTCCGCATCCACCTGTAGCTCATTCGCACTAGGGTGGCTAGCTGTGTCCTCCTCGGGGGACTCCACCTCGGCTGTGTGAGCCCTTTCCTTCGTCTGTGAAGCATTTTTTTGTTTTGGCTTGGGCATATTATAAAAGCCTATTTAACTTCTTCTGTTAATGTATAACAATCGCTTGCAAAAATATAGCGTTTTTCTTGATGATCGGGGAGCTCTGTTATTATGCTGCCTACCTCATGGCTGCTTAACCGGAGGTCCTTCATTTTCAACTTTTATTTATTTTTTTTTTAATATATTTTTTTGTATTGTATTGCTGCTGTGTCAAAACAATTTCCCCTCGGGGATGAATAAAGTATTTCTATTCTATTCTGCTCTATAATTTTTGAGAAATTAAACCTCAAAGTTGCAGAAAACTCTATTTTTACTGTACAATAACAACACATTGGCCCATAAGTTCTGACAATGGTTGGTACAGTTGACCTCAGGGGCATCCTGACTACTCCCTGACTCATTGTCAAAAATTTTTACTGTATAATTTTTGAGAAATTAAGCCTCAAAGTTGTCTTTTTTTTTGGGCTTGTCTCTAAACACAACAAATGAAATGAAACCTGCATACAGAATCAGTTTTTTGTTTCTACGGCTGGAAGCCCAATTTCTAGGAAGCCCAACATACAACAGTATGCCACTCACCATTACTTGAATTGGATTAAACGGGAAACGCTCGTTATCTGTTTTTTCCATTTTTCATTTCAGCACAAAATCGGAAATTGGATTACATTTTGATTTTGTAAACGAATATTGAGAAAACATTTTTTTTTTAAATTTTAGATACTTTATTAATCCCCTTAGGGAAATTATTATTATTATTATTATTATTATTAATAATAATAAATATCTGTGTCTGGAGCAAGACAGAAGTACCACAGCTACCTGGATGACCAGAGGAGGGCCCTAGAACAGGAAAATAGACTTTAAACTAAAAAAAAGCTAAACTTTCGGAGATGAAGCAGTAAGGGCAGTTACAGTGTGTGTGTGTGTGTGTGTGGCTGAACCATATAGCAACAATTTGTTCTTCCAGATGATAAGAGAGACAAAAGGTGGAATTCATGACACTTGAAACAGCCTCATGACAAGTTTAGAGAGTGATCACTGCCTCAGGCTTTTTGCCCCACTTTCTCTCTCTGGTTTGAGTGACGTGAGATCCTGCAGAAAGCTTAGCAGACTGTGCTGTGACATGCTGTGAACATTTACCTTTCTTTATCCTATACTGTCACTGCTGAATGATGATTTTGTGACGCATGTAGTTTTCATGTGAGCCTTGTTATGTTCCAGACTGATGTTCGAGCTCTTGTTTGAAGAGTCACATTTTTATAGTTTATTTTATGTTCTGTGTTATTTTTCATAAAAGTGAATACACGTGACATTCCAACAAAGATTCATTCTACATTAAGTTCAAGATTTTGCACATTTTATGTTTTAAGAGGAAATTTATTTTTGAATAATTTTTAATTCTAATTAATTTTAATAAGAATGCAAGTGCACTGAATTTTTATTTATTTTTATATGTTCATACAACATACACTATATTGCCAAAAGAGTTTTTATAGTGTAGATGCTTTGATTTTGGGAAATCAGGAGAGTGTATTCCTAGCCCTTAAGCACTTTTTTGTTCTCCATTTCTCTTGCTGTAAATGTTGCGATTAAAACATGACCGAGTGTATGAAGACTGGCCATGAACAATAAGAACCTGTGGGACTCTGTGAAAGCCATGACAAACATGGCACCAGCTAAGATGGGCATTAATGTAATTAATGAGGAGGGAAAAGCAAATGAGTTAAATGATTTTTTCTGTAGATTTGAATCCAGAGGCTTCTCGCAAGAGCAAAAGGTGGCCCTGGATTGTGTACCATCAGACTCTATGGAAATCACCATTGACCAGCAGGTGGTGGAGAAACTTTTTTCATGCATCTGCCCCAGGAAAGCCTCTGGACCGGATGGCATTTCTGGGCGCTTATTGAAAGCACTCGTACGTCTATATTGACAATTCCTTAACCTGGAGCACACACGTCGATAGCCTCTGCTGCAGATTACAACAACGGTTGCATTTTTTACATCGTTTGCGAGTCCACGGTGTTGATAAAAAAATGATGTTGATTTTTTATCAAGCCGTTCTAGAGAGCCTAATCAGGTACTGTATCACAGCTTGGTTTGGCAACCTCTCTGTGCAGTTAAAAAACAAACTGTCCCGATTGATTCATACTGCATGGAAAATTATTGGTGTCAAGGAGCACTTATCCATGTAGAGCATTTATGAACAGGCTACTTTAAGACAAGCCAATAGAATTGTTAGCGACGCTAGTCACAGTCTGCACACAGAGAGATGAGATGCTGCCCTTTGGGAGGAGGTTTAGAGCTTCTTGCTGCAGACTGGACCGATTCCAAAACTCATTTATTCCTGTGTCTACTAGGCTTTTAAATAGTGGCAGATAATAACCGGAATAGGCTCAGGGTTGCGTTCTTCACGGCTAATTTTATTATATTCCTTTATTTATTTATTCATTCAGCAGAAATGGGAAATGTGTTGAGATCACGCTGTTGGGCACCATGTTGTGGATTACTCACCATTAGGGTCATGGTGAGGTCAAATTTGTTGTATTGTGGTGTATTGTATTTGTATCATGTTGTATATGTTTTATAAAGTTAATCTTAATCTTAAATTGTGTCTGTGGTTTGATCTAGAGGCACAGATTTTCGGTCTTGGAAAAACAATGAAAGGTTATGGAGAAGTCATTTAAAAGTCATGGAAAACTATTGCTAAAAAAAAGTGTACAAACCCTGATAGCATATTATCAACACTCTCATCAACTCAGGAGCCGACGCAAGCTTCATCTCTGAACGCATCATGGGACAGATCAGTCACTGCACAGTTCCTGTTCGTCTGGTATTCCCGGATGGTCAAAGGGAGAAGATCCGGCTCCATGTCCTCGGGGGCTCCATTCACCAGCTCATCCTGGGGCATCCCTGGCTCCAGCACCACAACCCCATCATCAACTGTTTCAATAACACCATTATCAAGTGGGGGAAGGGCTGCAACCGAGGGCTTCTTTTTCGTGGGGAAGAAGGACGGGTCCTTATGTCCCTGTATTGATTATCACTCCCTAACAGGGGCGTCTGGCCCAATGCACCGCCCTCCTTAAGCCACACGAAAAAAAAAGAAGAGAAAAAACAATTTATTTTGCTAGTCAAAGTCTTAATAATGTTGTCCAATCAGCAGCCTGAATATCGCAGTTTCACTCCCCCACACCCTAAAAAAAAAAGCTAAATAAAAAATTTAGCTGTGCCCCCTTGGGACGATTTCAGTCAGATTTAAAATGGCCCCAGACTTACAAGTTGAGATTCTTTTTTTCTAATTTTGGACCCTACAATTCATTTCAATGGGCTCCGGGAGGGCTCGCTCCAACGTCATACGCACTGATGCATCACTGAGACCTCCCACAGCCGAGCGGACATGGCCTAATGCCGGCGGAAACGGAAATGCCTCCGTTCGCTTCTCTGTACGTTGTGCTAACTTTACCAGCGCTTAATTGCCGATTTCATCATGGAAAAAAAGTACAAACAACTTTCTCTCACTGCAAAAAAAAAAAGCCGTTTCATAGAAGAAAATCTTTGGCTTATATAACTCGGACCTGACCAGCCGAACGTCGCCATAAAACAGCAAACGAAAGACAGGAGCTGGTATAAGAAGGACTGGCTAAATGGTTGCACTCAGACTGGTGCCATGTTTAGTTTTCCCTGCCTCCTCTTTCAGATGCTGGACACTGAACAAGCCTGGATTCAGACAGGTAAAACAGACTTAATAATAATATAATATAATATAATAATAATAAACACAAACAGACAAGGATACATATGGAAAATGCAATGCGAGTGATAGAGAAGGCAAAATTCAAATGCCTGAAAATACAGACAAAAACTTTTTGTTGTGATCTGGATGGACCCAGAGAAGGTCTGAGCGGTGTGTGACTGGCCGGTTCCAGACTCCAGGAAAGCCCTTCAGTGGTTCCTAGGGTCCGCAAACTTCTACCGCAAATTCATATGCAATTTCAGCTCGGTTTCATCTCCTTTACATTCTCTCACCTCTGTGTTGCAGCCTTTCAGGTGAAACCCCAAGGCCGACTGTGCCTTTAAGGAGCTTAAACACTGGTTCACCTCTGCACCCATTCTCCATCATCCAGACCCTGTCAGTCTGTGGTGGAAGTAGACGGCTCGGACTCCGGGGTCGGGGCCATTCTCTCGCAGAGGGCAGGTTCAGACGAGAAGCTTCACCCCTGTGCCTCCTATTCAAGAAAATTATCCAGTGCAGAGCAGAATTATAGTGTGAGGGTAGGGAACTGCTCGCCATCAAGTCTGGGGGCGGAGCAACCGTTTCTAGTCTGGACTGACCACCGTAACCTTGAGTACCTTCGAGCAGATAAGCGCCTCAATCCCAGGCAGTCCAGGTGGTCACTTTTGTTTACCCACTTTCACTTTGTTGTCTTATATTGTCCAGGTTCACGTAATGTCAAGGCTGACGCTCTGTCCAGAATTTTTGATACCTCGCCCCCAGGGTCCTGTCCCCCTAACTGTCTCTTTGTCCCAGTGTGTCTCCGTTCTCAGGTATTTGGTTGGGGGCATGCTTCTAAGTGGTCTTGCCATTCGGGAGGATCGCGTACGGCATCAGCTTGTGGGTCGCGCTTCTGGTGTGACGTCAGTGAGTTTGTGGTGGCATGACCGGTCTGTATGGCGTGTAAGCCTTCCCATGGCCAGCCTCAAGGGAAACTCCTTCCTCTGCCGGTACCATCTCGACCCTGGTCCCACATCTCCCTGGATTTCATCACCGGGTTGCTGCCATCGGATGGTAAGACCTGCATTCTGACTGTGGTTGATCGATTCTCTAAGATGGCGCACTTCATTCCCCTGGCCAAGCTCCTGTCTGCTAAACAAACAGCAGAGGTGATCCTCAATGAGGTGTTTAAGCTCCATGGACTGCCCCTGGACATCGTTTTGGACCGTGGCCCCCAGTTTATCTCATGCTTCTGGACTGAATTCTGCCTTCTCATCGGGGCCCGGTCCAGTCTGTCCTTTGGTTACCACCCGCTGTCCAACAACCAGTTGGAACGACACAACCAGGAACTCTGGACCCAGATGTCCTGCATCCAGTCCTGTACGTGGTAGTTGGTCAGACTTTTTTCTCATCCAACACATCAAACAGCAGAGGGGTATGTATCCTGGTTACAGTTTTTCTCGATTGCTAAGACACATTTCCTTAAAGCTGCTCTCCTTTTCTCTAAACTGTGAACACAAAACCCAATTTTCAAGCTACATTCACAAAACCTCAGACTCTTCTTGCAAAACCAAAACAGTTCAATCTGTGCTCAAAACTGAACTATGTTGTCAAATCGTGCCCCGAGTCAATCAAAATTAAAAACAATACTGAACAGTCACTAAACACTACGTAGAAAAATAGAAAACACAATGCTCAGGACATGAAGCTGGAGAAATAAATGTTTATTGTTCACTGTAGGCTAAATGCATGTTGCAAAACAAAAAACCTGTGCATTTAGCACTTGTACAAAAAGACAAAAAACAGAAATCTTTACACGTAGCAGTGTACAGTAAGCCCATGAAAAAATAAAGTACACAATTATACAAATAAGTGCATTACTCAGCCACATCATCATTTCTCGGTACTGGGTCACGCCACAGGACTTCATCCACATCACAGGCCACATTTTGTCTGGCCAGGCAACAGGGAAAAAACCTCTGGCATGCCGTATCCAGGCTTGGCATGCCTCCACACCAATGTCTCCACAGGCAAGTTCCATGGCTTGCAGGAGATTTACCCTGGTGTAAGGTTGGCGTTCATATACCTTCCACCGCCACGAGGAGAAGAATTCCTCAATGGGGTTTAGGAAAGGGGAGTATGGTGGAAGGCAAAGATTGATAAAACCTTGGTTCATATTGAACCACTCTCTAACCTGGAGGGCTCTGTGAAAACTCACATTGTCCCAAACAACAACATAGATGTGATGCTCATCCTGCTGCCCTAACAGAGCATCTCGCATGTGATTGAGGAAAATGAGGAGCTGGTGAGTGTTGTAGGGCCCCAGGTTGGCATGATGGTGGACAACCCCACGATTGCTGATGGCAGCACATAATGTGACATTTCCACCACGCTGCCCAGGGACACCAACAATGGCCCGATGGCCAATCACATTACGGCCTCTCCTTCTCCTTTTGATGAGATTACACCCAGCTTCATCCATGTAGATGTATTCATGAGGTATTATTCTGAGTTGCGATCAAAGGGCACTCTGTACAGCTGTTTCATCCGCAGTCTGTTGTGCTTGAGGACACGATCAACAGTAGAGAGGCTGACACTGTTGATACCCTCAAAATTGACAGGGTCCTCAATGATCTTCTGCTGAATTTCACTCAGTTTAATGGGGTTGTTCTCCTGGACCATATCAATAATTAGGGTCTCTTGGTGTGGGGAGAACATAGCTGTCCTCCCACCCCCATGTGGCAGTCTTTCAATTCTACAAAAAGAGAACATGCAGTTAACAAAAAATATACATGGAATACTAGGCCTACAAACAGTTAGACCAACCCTCCATTACAATACTACAGTACATTGGTACAGTGAAGTACTGAAACATGTATTTACTTACAGTATACTGTGGTACAGTATATAGTATGTCATACAGTAATTGCTGTCAACATTTACATACTGTACTATAATGTCAAAAATGGTAATTACCTGTTCTCTTCTCTAAATCTTGGGATTATGGTGGACAGTGAATCTACTGATGTTTGGTTGTAGCCTTTGTCCGGCCTCCCTCATGCTCATACCATGGACAAGAACATGGTCAATCACAGTAGCTCTGATTTCATCAGATATCTTCGCTGACCACCTCGACCTCCTCGACCACCTCGACCTCCTCGACCATCTCAACCTCCTCGACCTCCTTGACCTCCTCTCACACAAACTCTTCCTCTCAGATTTCTATCCATCGTAGGGCCTCACAAACCAGTGCTCTCTGAACTGGCTTATATGTTCCCTCACATCTTTAGCCACAAGTGTGATCAGTTTTGAGTTGTTGTGTTCAAGTGGTGACACCTGTGCTTTAATTGTGTTTGACTTTTGTCACCTGTGCTCACCATTATGCAGCACGGGTGCATCACAATGAAAATGTGTTGGCAAGTTGTGTCTAAAGGTGAAAAGTGCTTATGGTTTTGCCAAAAGAGTGATTGATTCAATCAGTGGGTTCAGGCAACTGAGCATTTGGTTCAGACAATAGGGTTTAGTGTTTTAGCAATTGAGAAAAACTGTAATAAGAAATTGCCCTTTAAACTGGAATCTTGTGTCAAGGACAGTAGTGGAGGATATATTATAATTAAGGGTCTGCTGTATGGGAAATATATCAATTCTTAAAATTTACGCGCCTCCAAGTCACCCTACTGACTTTGTCACAAAGGCATTCTTGGAGTTTGCAGAACTTGAATGTTGTATTGTAGGTGGGGACTTTAACTGTCACCTGAACCTGCTTATGGACAGAATGCCTGCAGATCCTAGGGCCCCATCAAAAAGAGCCAGGTCATTAATAGACACATGTGAGGAGTTTGGGTTTATTGCTGTTTGGAGAACTGTGCATCCTACTTCTAAATAGTTCTTTTTTTCCAAGGCCTATAAGAGTAGTTCTAGAATAGACTATTTGTTCATCCCTAAATTAATGCTTTCCTCGGTGTCTTGCGATATTGGAACCATTTCTATTTCTGATCACAGCCCAATGTTCTTACAGTTGCTCTTTACCAAGAAACAGTGCTCTTTTAATTCCTGGAGGTACAATCCACACTTACTAAGTGATCCCAAATTCATTTCTTACTTTAAATCAGAATTTAACATATTTTATGCAATAAATAAAACCCCAGATTTATGCCAGAGGCCTTATTATCTCCTATGTTAGAAGCAAGCAACGTAAATATTTAGAAGCCCAAAGGGAATTAGAAGGCAAGCTTTCTTATTTGGAGAAGACATATGCGACATACCCCTCTGATATTAATATGGAAGCAATGTTGGCTACAAGAGCGTCTCTAAATTCTCTTCTTACTCATAGGGCTGAGCAGAGTATTCGATTTGCTAAACAGCTATATGAGTATGTTAATAAACCAAGTAAGTATCTTGCGAGACTGATGAACAAGAGGACTGACTCTCAGACGATTTCATCCATTAAAGACACAAATGGAAATAGTAAATCTGATACAGTTAATATTTGTTAGGTTTTTAGGGAATTTTTTAGCCAGTTGTATAGTAGTGAAGAGCCACTGGAGGCTCAGGACTTGATTGATAGATTTATGTCGAAACTCACGTTACCTAAACTAACAGAGGAACAAAAACAGTGGCTAAATGAGCCAATCACGAAGCAGGAGGTTTTAGAGGCATTGCAGACCTCACAATCAGGGAAATCCTCAGGCCCAGACAGTCTTAGCAGTGAATTTTATAAAGATTTTAAATCTGAGCTTATGGGACCTTTTTTGGAAATGCTTAACGATTCTTTTAATAAAGGCTCTTTACCTAGATCACTTACAGAGGCCAATATTAGTCTTACACTTAAAAAAGGGAAACTAGCTGATGAATGTCCTTCATATTCTATTAGTCTTCTGAATGTTGATTTATGATATTATCTAAAACACTAGCACGCCGCCTTGAGAAGGTTTTACCCTCCATTATTAACACTGATCAGACAGGGTTCATCATTGGCAGGAACTCCTGTAACAATATGAGAAGGCTGTCAAATGTATCAGCAGCAGAAGTTGCCCTTTATGGTGATAAGTCTAGACGCCGAAAAAGCCTTCGACAGAGTTGAATGGCATTTTCTTTTTTCCACCTTAAATGCCTTTGGATTTGGAGATGATTTCAGCAACTAGGTTGTTATATAACAGGCCACTGGCTGCTGTTCAGATCAATGGCCAGCTCAGCTTTCATCCTACTTTCCTTTCGGTAGGAGAACCAGGCAGGGGTGTCCTTTATCCCCATTGTTGTTTGCTATAGCGATCGAGCCCCTAGCAGAAGCTATAAGGAATAGCACAGATATCACTGGAATTTCAGTTGGTGGGAAAGACCATAAAATAGCCTTATATGCTGTTGATAAATTGCTTTTTATAACTAATCTGACAAAATCTATGCCAGCTGTTTTGGAAGTAATAAATCAATTTACTATACTTATATTACTTATATATATATATATATATATATATACTTATATTATATTATATATGATACTTCTTTATCACTTTCAAATGGTCCCTATTTTATTTAATAATAAAACAATTAGAAGGGTAAATGGCTGGATCAGTTCATTTATTTGGAACAGGAAGAAACCACGACTGAAATTGGCTAAGTTGCATATATCTGTAGAGCAGGGAGGCTTAGTATCAGGCACTATCAGCTTGCTGCACAGCTTCGATACATAGCTGAGTGGGTTAATAATGACCCAGAATCGGTATGGCTATATCTGGAATCTGTAAAAGCAGGTAATGACCTCTCAAGTCTTTTATTTTCCTTGGACTCAAGGAAAACTAAGAATTTGGGCACTTGATTACAACAAGTCTGCAAGCTTGGCAGGAGGAGACAGAGAGAAACTTGGGGTTTGTTGAAGAAAACCTGCCAGCGAGCAGTTTAGGTTCACGGAGTATGTTGCCAGGGTAACTGACTCAGTGTGAAACTGAACTGGCTTTGTGAAACCGAAAAACTAGAGTTTTCCTAATCTCACGGTTAAATAACTCAGTTAAGAGTTAAAACCTTAACTCTAGGTCGGCCAACTCTGAGCTGTCAAACTCTGAGTTTTGGGTTTCAGAACAGCTGATCAGCATTAGTTCAATCAACTCTGAGTATGTTCACTCTGAGTTAAGTGTGTGCGTTGGGAATGAAAAAAGCCATCATCAATGGAGCTCTGATACTACAATTCAATGACCAATGACCATGACATTTATGTGAAGAGGCGAGTCAATAAATGATTTGTGAGATATTGTTTTTTGATTGATTTGATTCAGATGTGACGTGTGTGTGGAGGTTGGATTTGATATGTGCTGACTTAAGACAAGTAGATGTACAAACATGTAATAATGGATGTGTTGAGTTGAGTATGTACTTTTTTTGTAGTGGAGATGTAACCTAAACCGTGTCGAGTAGAGCCGGTGGAAAATATGCCACAAGCCTTCGCTCTGAGGCATGCACAAGCGTCAGTGCTCAGAAAAAAGGGTCTGACAATGTGTTAGCTGATGCCTTGTCTAGGCTAAAAAGATTAGCTATGTGTTATGTATGTCATCTTAACATCAAACCATAAGGGCTTGTAATTTAAGGGGGGGGGGGGGGGGTGTTACGGCCGCTGCTGGCTGCCGTTTAGTGTATGTTCATTGTGTGTTCCCATGAGTGATTCTGCCAGGCATGCAAAGCAAGCTGTGTGATTTCCCTGATGGGGTTGGTCCGGCTGAAGCAGAGGCGGTGTACTTCCTGCATCCTGTCCACCTGCGTCTGTGATTGGTGTGGCTGTGTGTCTACCAAAGCTACTAATCGAGACTCTGTAATCAACCCCAGCTGCAACATAAATAGCTTGTGTGCCCTCAGTTCATGGTGGCTGTGAGTCAGTGATCAGTTCGCCTCGCTGTTGGTTACATACCGTTACATTCCGTTGTGTTAAAGCATATTGAAATAGAGTGTTTGTTTAGTTTTGCCTGGCTGGAAACTATTTGAGTGGTTTTAGGCAGTGTGCTGAATCTGTGTACATTTAACTAGTTTAGAGAGTACCTTGATGGTCTCTCTCTTTCTTTTGTTGAGTTCTTTTTGCAGAATAGCTGCTTGTTTGTTTTGTGCTTGAATGTCTGTAAAGCTTCTGGGTGCTGACCTCCTTTAGTTATTTGGTGTTCCTTCTTTTTTTTCAAGAACTAAATAGTGGTTGATGTTACTTCATGGTTTAGTTATTTGTCAGCACCTGTATAGCCTCCTTCTGTTATGTTTTCTTGTGCATGTGCACCCTCCTTATTTAATTGAATGCCTGACTTTACCCTAAACCAGTCCAGTTGTCCCATTCCACCTCATTTCTAATTCCCAATCACTTGTTACTGCTCTCCATAACGGGCCAGGTCGTAACATAAATGGCGAGAGAGAGGAAAGGAGATAAAGAGACAAGGTTAATGACATATAAAAATATATTCATACCCTGAGTGTGAGAGAGTGAATGTGCGTGCACCACAGGAAAATCCCCCAGCAGTCTAGGTCTATAGCAGCAGAACTAAGAGATGGTCCAGGTTTCCCTGAACCAGCTCTAACTATAAGCTTTATCAAAAAGGAAAGTTTGAAGTCTAACTTTAAATACAGAGAGAGGCTCCGCCTCCCGAACTGTCATTGGAAGCTGGTTCAACAGGAGAGGAGCCTGGTAACTGAAGGCTCTGCCTCCCTTTTGTAGGGGAGGAAATATCTACTACCAAGTAACAATCTCTCCCCAAGAAGTATTCTGTCTTTCCGGCGTTAGGAAGAGGTTTTCCAAAGTAAAGTAAAGTATAGTTAATATTTATTCAATCTGACTCCATTTAAACAACAATTAACTTTACTTTACTAAATATTGTGGGAATTAAAGTTAACCAATCATTTAAAATGTAAACCCTTTAAGAATTCAATCCTATTGTCAAGAAATCTGACACTGGTCTAGTTCAGGGATGGTTTATATTATAAAAACCACTCAGTGACCTTTTTCCACATAGAAGATTAGCCCTAATGCCTAGGTTGAAGTATTCAGAGGTCAGAAATGTAATGCAACAGTTTACAGGACATAATACTCAATCTTTTCTATTCAACTCAGAGGTGAAGGGTATAGCCCTTGTTGAACATGGAAGAATAGCCGAGACACCTGGGTTGAAGTATTCAGAGGTCAGAAATGTAACACAACAGTTTACAGGACATGATACTCAATCTTTTCTATTCAACTCAGAGGTGGAGGGTATGAGTGTTAAATCTCACCATATAACTAGACTAAATAAATCTTCAATAACAGATTCTTAACTATTTAGAACAAAAGTCTCAACAAGGCAATATTAGAAATGAAGGGTTAACATACCAGTTTATTGAAATGTCCAGTGGTAGAAAATACAGCCAGTAAGTTGTATGACACACAGTTGATGTGTGGGAGCTTCTGTTAAGCAGACCAACTCCACGGTGAATGGGAGCTCTGTCCCTTATATCCAAGATATCCCACCAGAATACAGACACTTTACATTTACATATCCATTGTGATTTACTCAGGAATGCTATTTCCATCTGAGGACCTTTTAATCACCATGGGGTCTTTTCACATGACAGTTGAGCCACCTTGACTTGTCTACTTCCTGCACTGAGAACATCAGACCTACACACTTCAAATGAGACAGGGTTTACACTTCAGAGTGGTGGGACTGTCCCCAACTGTTTGAACCAAGTTGATTAATTCATTTACAGATAATCAAAGACCAGAATATACAGAGTGATGACGTTTCGTCTATTGTCTCCAGGGTGTGGTCTCACTGTCTTACAGTTTCTGCTCTTACAAACTCTGGGAACCACAAGTAAACCTGTATTTTGTGACCTAAGTGGTCTGTTAGGGTGATAAGGTAAGACTAGGTCTTTCAGGTATGAAGGGGCGTGACCATTAAGTGCTTTGTACGTGAGGAGGAGGATTTTAAATGTAATTCTAAACTGTGGGTGGAGCCAGTGTAGAGAAGCTAACACTGGAGTTATATGGTCTCTCTTTCTAGTTCCTGTCAGAACTCGTGCTGCAGCATTTTGAATGAACTGAAGGGTTCTAACAGACTTGTTGGAACATCCTGATAATAAGGAGTTAGAGTAATCTAATCTAGATGTAACAAAAGCATGAACTAGTTTTTCAGCATCCTGTAAGGACAGAATGTTTCTAATTTTCATAATGTTCCGCAGGTGGAAGAAGGCTGTTCTGGAAATGAGTTTTATGTGTGAATCAAATGACATTTCCTGGTCAAAAGTAACTCCAAGGTTCCTCACAGTGGAACTGGAAGCCATGGTGATGTCATCTAAAGTGACAATGTGATCAGAAAGTTTTTCTCTGAGGTGTTTAGGGCCGAGTATAAAAGTTTAAAAGTAGAAAGTTACAGGTCATCCAGGACTTAATGTCTCTGAGACATTCCTGGAGTTGAACAACCTGATTTATTTCATCCGGCCTCATTGATAAATATAGCTGTGTGTCATCTGCATAACAATTAAAGTGTATGTTGTGCTTTCTAATAATGTTCCCTAGAGGAAGCATATATAAGGTAAAAAGTATAGGCCCAAGCACTGAGCCTTGTGGAACTCCACAATTAACTGTTGTTTGTAGTGAGGCTTTATCATTAACATGAACAAACTGGAATCTATCAGATAAGTATGACTTAAACCAGCAGAGGGCAGCACCTGTGATACCAAGAGTCTGCTCCAATCTCTGCAGTAGAATATTATGATCAATGGTGTCAAATGCAGCACTAAGATCTAACAGGACAAGTAAAGAAACTAGACCATTATCTGAAGCCAAGAGAAGATCATTACTAACTTTAACTAGTGCTGTTTCTGTGCTATGGTTTAATCTAAAACCTGACTGAAAATCTTCAAACAGGCCATTAATGTGCAAATATTCACATCATTGATTAGCAACTGCCTTTTCTAAGATTTTAGAAACAAAGGGAAGATTAGATATAGGTCGGTAGTTAGCTAAAATATCTGGGTCAAGGGTTGCTTTTTTGAGAAGGGGTTTAATAACTGCTATTTTAAACGTTTGGGGCACATATCCAGTTAATAAGGATAGATTAATTTGAGTTAATATAGAGCTGTTAATTAAAGGAAAGACATCTTTAAACAGTTTGGTGGGGATAGGATCTAACTGACAGGTTGATGATTTAGATGATGAAACTAATGATGTTAACTCAGGAAGATCTATAGGGGAGAAACTGTCTAACTGTGCACCTGGTGCTTCTAAAGCTCTTGTGCTAAAAGATGAGTCAGTCCCAATATGAGGGAGGAGATGATCCATTTTTTCTCTAATTGATGTTATTTTATTCACAAAAAAGTTCATAAAGTCATCACTGCTCAGTGTTAAAGGAATAGATGGTTCAGTGGAGCTGTGGCTCTGTGTCAGCCTGGCTACAGTGCTGAAAACAAACCTATGATTATTCTTATTTTCTTCAATTAGAGAAGAATAATAGGCAGCTCTAGCTTTGTGTAGGGCTTTTTTGTAAGCTACAAAACCATCTTTCCAGGCTATATAAAATTCCTCTAGGTTATTGGAACGCCATGTTCTTTCTAATCTACGTAACGTCTGTTTAAGAGCACGAGTATTGGAGTTAAACCATGGTGCTCGTCTCATCTGATTCACCACTTTCTTCACCATATCATACATATCATCACCATTATTATTGTGCTATAATTAAAAGTCGATATCATTGACTGTATAAACTTGTAACTTGATACATTTGTTGTGTATCTGCTCCTGGTCTCTCTCTCTCTCTTCTGTCTCTACCTCATCTCCATCTTGTCCTTTCTCTCCCCCCTTTCTCTCCACTGATGCCTAGTGTTTGCTCATTGTGTGAACTGTTGTGTTTCTCTGCTCTCCTTGATGTTGTCTATGTACAGACCTGAGATCATGTATGTTATGATTTGGCGCTATACAAATAACATTGAATTGAATTGAATTGCTTCAGGCTCAGCAGGAAAAGACACAGAGAAACTCAGGGTTTGTTGAAGAAAACCTGCCAGTGAGCAGGTTAGGTTCACAGAGTATGTTTTATATGTTTTTTAATCTATTTAAAAAAAAAAAAAAAAAAAAGGTTCCAAACAGGAACATGGACAGCAGAAACTTAACTTCATTTGGCCCCAAAAGAAAAAACAAATCCATCATACTGACCATTTGATCCGTATAAACAACCAGAGGAACACTGGAACCTACATAACATCAAAATGTTGTAATGCCCAGATAAGAGCAAGGGTCTCTTTCTCAATGACCGAATAGTTCAACTGAGAGGAATGAAACTTCTTTGAGTTAAAACTCACAGGATGATCTACACCGCACACGTCTGTCTGGAGAAACACTGGCCCCGCCCCCACATCACTTGCATCCACATGCAACGTAAAGGGTTGATTCCTACAAAAACTACGGTAGTACCCAACTAAGCCCAGAAACCGCTGGAGTTCTTTCTTTGTTGTGGGAACAGGATATTCCTCAATTGAATGCACGTTTGCTTGGACAGCTCACACTTTCCCTCATCCTACTACCTTCCCAAGGCAGACGCCGGAGGCTTTAGCAAACTCACATTTAGCTAAATTAACAGTTAAGCATGCATCCCTCAGGCCAGTGGTTCTCCACCGATGGGGGGCACGAGTAGGCTACAGGATGGGAAGGAAAAAAAAAAAATCCCAAAAATTCCCCCCATGTCGAAATGCAAGTGGTTGGATTATTATAACAAACAAATAAATCATCCTCATAGCGACTTTTTGGTACCAGGTACCATTTTTAGTACCTGCTGCTGCGAGGTTCCGAGTGCTAATTAGGTACTATGCGAGGATTAAACACGTGTGTTAGTCTCCAACAACTACCAGGGAAACCTCTATATTTAACAGGAGTATTTTAAAGTGGAGTGGTGTATTTAGGGACAGCGCCGCTGATTGCGCGCAGCATCACAGACCGTTGCAGCTGTAGTCTGTGGAGTAAGAGGCTGTACTCCGGAGACATGTGGACAGAAATCAAGCCGAACAGTGCCGAATTGTAGTTAAGTTAAAACTACTTCTAAAAACGTGGGTTAATCTCCAACAACTACATAAGTGTGTAAAGTCACTCGTCACTCGTGTGTGTGTGTGTGTGTCGCAGTTTCACTCAGCCGTGCAGTGATGACTCCGCCCATGTTAAGTAGGTACTTTTTTTGTAGTTGAAATGCAAGAATTACCCCAAGCTTGCAGAATTACGCCTGCAAGCTTCTGTAAAAATGCAGATGATATTCCTACTATTAGACCTAGTAATGATAACAATAATAAAACATAAATTCATATCAAAGGTCTGGTGCCAATTCCCAATTATACCAATAGCCTAGTAATGATAATAGGCCTACTGATGATGATGCTGATAATAATGATAATAATAATAATAATGCATGTAACCTCATATAATTATATAGCAAAAGCCAAGTAATGATAATAGGCCTACTACTACTCATAATAATAATAGTAATAATAATGATATCTATCTATCTATCTATCTATCTATCTATCTATCTATCTATCTATCTATCTATCAGAGCTTTAACACGGCCTATGTGTGCTTCCCACGTGTTACTATAGATAACCACATCATCCAAGTAAACCTTCCAACCTTCCAACACACTCCAATATTCATTCGCCGTTGAATAGTTGCAGGTGCATTACGCAGTCCAAAATTCATCATTTGAGAGTGTGGTGTTCTCACTGGCCAGCAGTTCTCAGCTTCAGACTGTCCTAATATATCACCCACCCAAAGCTCCTGGCACGTTTTTGTCTGAAATATCTGAGCTCCTTACACCTGTCTGTGCTATGTCCACATCCACACTCTTGCTTGGGGACATGACCATTCATGTTGACTCTGGCAGCTGCAAATTTGCCTCAGAGTTTCTGTCACTACTGGATTGCTTCAACTTTGTGCAGCGTGTACAGGGTCCCACCCACAGCAAGGGTCACACACTAGATCTGGTTTGCTCAACTGGCTTCCCTCTCACTAACCTTCAGTGCATGGACCTAGCTGTTTCCGACCATCATGCAATCACCTTGAATGTTCCTGCTCACCTGCCTAGGCAGCGCCCCCAGGCGAACCATTACTTTCAGGAATATCAAGGCTGTCAGTGCACCGGCATTGTCCAGTCTGATTGCCAACCACTTGAACTTAGATTCCTCAATTTCCGCGCTTGAGGACATGGTCACCTGCTGTTCTTGCTCCTCTGAAAGTCCTGACTGTTTCATTCACTCGTCCCACACCTTCGTTCCATGAAAGCCACTGTTCTGTGGCTAGAGAGGCTTTACAGAAAAACTGGCCTCACTGTCCACCGGCTGGCTTTCAAAGACTGTGTCAGCTCCTACAAGGATGCTCTCTCCCTGGCTAGGACTGATTACTACTCGACTGCTGACTCTGACCTGACTTGCTTCAAGTTGCAGGACTTTTTTCAGGCTAAGGTTGAGTCTGTCCACCAGCAGCTACAATCATCTCCCTCTACCTCCTGGGTGTCTCTGTCCCAGGATGTAACTTTCCCTGTCTCTTCTCCTTCCCTTTCCTCCCTAAATCCAGTTGATACCACCTATATTGCTGAGTTGGTCACCAAGACGAAGGCCTCCACATGCTCTCTTGACCCTATGCCCACGGCTTTGGTCAAAACCTGCCTTCCCTCTGTCAGCTGCCACATTCGAGAAATGGATAATTCATCTCTCCAACTCGGTACTGTACCCATCAGCCTGAAAACTGCCTCTGTTACCCCCATCCTGAAAAGGGAAGGTTTGGAAACTATCGGCCAATTTCCAACCTCCTTCTCAGCAAGATCCTTGAAAGAGTAGTTGCTGCCCAGCTCCATTATCACATGTCCACCAATGAGCTCTACGAAATATTTGAAGTATCTGACTTAGATGAACACATTAACACAGCTACATTCTGTCTCAAATATGTTTAAAATGTACACTTCATTGCATTGAGGAGCAGATGGGATGGAGTTTGGGTTTACATGTACGATATGTTTACATTGAAGAGTAGATGTATGCTTTGAGCAGCTGTCCTTGAGACGTGGCACCTAAAGACGGTGGGGGACCATTTTTGGTCTTCTCTGTCCATCACTAGGTGGCTTCTAGACTGTAGATGTAAAATGGGCAGATGTGAAGTATAGGATGATGATGTCAGAGAACCTTTAAGTGTATGGACTGCTCTTCTCTGGTCAGAATTGTTCGGAGATTCGGCAGGAACACATTCTCCCAAGCTGCTGAATTGCTTGGTCTGATGCTTGACATAACCAAATAAAATCCCTTTTGTTCGGTACAAGTCCTTTGTCAGAGGGGTTCTTTCTACACAATCAACTCATCACCTATCATTCGTAAGAAGAAGGAAGCCTGAATAAAAACGACACATTCCAATCTGCCTACAGGACCCACCATAGCACTGAAACTGCCCTGGTTCAGATCACTAATGATCTTATGATGGCTGCCGACTCTGGTTACATTAACATCCTGGGCTTGCTGGATCTCACCGCAGCCTTCGACACTGTTTCCGACTCCATTCTGCTGAAGAGCCTTTCCACTCACCTTGGACTCAACGGTACTGCTCTGGCCTGGTTCCACTCTTACCTCTCTGACAAGAAGCAGTTTATCTCTATTCATGGTTCATGCTCCCACCCCGCCCCAGTCAACAACGGTGTTTCACAAGGTTCTGTCCTTGGCCCTCTCCTCTTCTCCATATACATGCTCCCGCTCAGACAGATTATTCTCCACCATGGTCTTAACTTCCACTGCTGCTGAAGATACTCAACTCTACCTCAGCACATCTCCATCCACTCAGCTCCCTCCACAATCACTTATCAACTGTTTACAGGAAATTAAATCTTGGCTAACCTCTAACCTGCTCCAATTAAACAGCCGGAAGATAGAGTTGATTGTGGTTGGTCCAAAGTCTCTCCTCAACAAGGTGGAAGATCTGGTCCTCTCTGTTGATGACATCACCACTTCACTGTCCACGGAGGTTCGCAACCTGGGTGTCATTCTGGACTCCACTCTATCATTCGACACACACATCAAATCTGCATTTTTTCAAAAATATCCGACTCTGGCCATCGCTCACTGATTCTGTCGCTGAAACCCAGATCCATTCCTTCATTACATCACGCCTGGCCTACTGTAATGCCGTAATGTTTGGGGTCCCGAAGAAAACCCTGGATAGGCTCCAACATGTCCAGAACTCTGCTGCTATGGTTCTCACTCGGACCAAACCTTGGCAACACATCACCCCCACACTGAAACAACTGCACTGGCTCCCCGTTAAGTTCCGGATCACCTTCAAGCTTCTCCTCCTTTGCTAAAAATCTCCCCATTCACTTGCTCCACATTATCTCCCCGACCTCCTCCATGTGCACCGTCCCTCCTGGAACCTGTGGTCTGCTGACCGAGGTCTCCTCTCAGTTCCCTGGACCTGCAGGCAAAGCTTTGGCAACAGGGTTTTCAGTGTCGCTGCTCCAACCCTCTGGAACTCACTCCCTCTGGCTGTTCGCCAGGCACCTACTTTGGAGTAATTTAAATCTCTGTTGAAGCAACACTTGTTCCAGCAAGCTCTTGCCACCTAATTATTTGTTTGCTAGTGTGTGTGTTTTTCTGGTTTTATTCTCTGTTCTCAACTTTACAGCGACCTTGGGTTTCGTCATTATTATTATTATTATTGTGCGTGAGCACAAACTCATCAGCCAGTGCAGCAGCTTCAGCTGCAGTCCTCACTTTGTGCTCACTGATGTAAACTGCGATGTAACTGGGAAGTGAATTTTTGACTTGTTCCAAAACAATTAGATCACAGCATCATAAGTGTCAACCTTTAAAGTGCAGCACCAACGATTAAAAAATGTGACCAGGTCACGTGTTGACGGCCTATGAGACAGTCGGTTTTGCGGGAGGTCCGCCAACACCCTTTATATATTTAACGTTCTCTCTTAAACTACGTGGTCTTTTATAACACCAGTACAGTGGTATGACTCTTGAACATGTCTGGACAAACCAACGCCAAACAATGCCAAAGGGAAAGATTAAATTGCAACAGCCAACTGACAACACGGCTATGGAGCTAGCCCAACATGGCAGCGAGCATGATGAAGACATGAGGAGGCAACGGCTAACGAGCCGCAAGCTAATCGAATAGTAGCTTTGGAGAGAAAAGTCGAATCCCTCCTTGACCATGTAGATCAGAGGTCACTAACAGGCGGACCACAGTCCGAGTCCGGACCCAGACGCCATCCTATATGGACGTGGACCTACAGTCAATAAATTATTTAAGTATTTTAAATTTTGACGGGGCGCTTCTATTTTGACTTTACGGTACTGGTTTAGCGACTCAGGAAATCCACTGACCAATTGCATTCGAGTTAAGCCATCCCACGTGATGCCATTAAAGCCAATCAAATGTCTGTATTCCGTGAACAAAACCAGTCTGTCTCATATGCTCAGAGACCGTGGCAATGTGAAACTGAGACAAAGCACAACGTTTTTAGCCCAACATACCCACTCAAGTCTGAACTGAGGTCATAGACATTAAACACTAAAATAAATTAAAAACAAATAAAGAGCAAAGAAAATAATACATATCTTCAGTATTAGATATCTGTATAGTTGTATAAAAGTGACAATAAATATTGTCGAAATGTTTTTGAATTGTTCTTTCTACATTTGATCTGACAGTCTACCTACTAGGTGTCACTCCGGCAGTTTGCCCCGCCCCCTCCTCTGCCGGCCTGCCGGCCCTAATTACACACACCTGCTGACAATTAAAGTTAAAGTTTAATTTTATTAATCCCCTTAGGGAAAGTATTCCTCTGCATTTTGACCCATCCTAGAATTAGGAGCAGTGGGCTGCCACACTGAGTAGCGCCCAGGAAGCATTGGGAGTTGGGTACCTTGCTTAGGGGTACCCCAGCCCTTTTTTGACCGGGTGGGGATTTGAACCTGCGGCCTTCCGGTTACAAGTCAAGTTCCCTTTCCACTTGGCCACGGGCTGCCCCACATGGCCACGGGCTGCCCCACTTGGCCACGGGCTGCCAAAGCCATGTGGACTTTAAAAACTCTCTGTTCCCCTGTTCCAGTGCCAGTGTGTTTTTTGCCCATGCCTGATCACCCGAGCTCCTCGTCACAGCCACAGATGCCACAAGTTTTGATCCTCTTTGTGAGCGACGCTTTTCCTTTGTAAGTTTTCTTAGCATAGCCTGTAAGTTAATACCTTAGTTAAGATTTATAGCCCCTTTTGTTTTCCTCCTTGGGAGAGATTTTCTGTTTGTTCATTTTCACAGCTTTTTAGGAAACTCCAATCACTAGGATTGTGACTTACGTTTTATTAGTTAGACTGAGTAGATCCAATCATTTAGATTGCGTTTTGTGTTTGACCTCGTTCTTAGTTAGTTATAGATCGCCAATCAGTAGGATTGTGCTTTGAGTTTGTTTTTGTTTTGAAGTGCTTAGAGCCTTGTTTTTCCTCCGTTTGGAGAGTTTTCTGTTTAAGTTTTTAATGATAACCATAGTCTGAGTTTTGTTTCCTCTTCGGAGTGATTTTTTGTTTCCGCGTTTATAGTTACGCAACGTTTCTTTTGAAGAGCGTTGCGCTCCCCATTGGTTATAGTTTTTATAGCCACGCTTTGTTTTCCCTCAGTAAGAGGATCTGCCTTGTGTTTTGTTAAGAGTGCCAATAAAAGGCCTCTGCGTCTGAGTCCTCTCTGATCCGTCTTGTCACTAGGCTACTTGTATATGTACGTATATCCCACTACTAAAATCATAACGCAAGTTAGACATTATGACGTTCCGGACCTTTGCTTGAGGACATTTTCTCTAACTGGACCTTTTCGAATTTTAGCCCAGCCCGACCCCTGATGTAGATGAACTGGAAAACAGAGGGCGGTGGAAAAATATCCGCATTTAACCTGCCGGAGAATATGGTGAGGAGGAATACTTTGACTTCTTTGAACACTGGCTGCCGGATTTTCGTGACGTGGATGCTAAGGGGGGCCGAGTTAGGGTAGAACAGGCTCACCACACTCTGATGCCCAGGCCCGGGTCTGACCAGTGTCCGCGCCCTGTCATCATTTGGTTCCACGCGTTCCTGGACAAACAGAGAGTGATGGCAGCGGTACGGCAAAAGGCAGCCAAACAACATCTCAGGCAAATCGGTGTCGATTACTCCATGCTCTTCCCTGCAAAGTTACAAGTGTCACTGAATGGCACTAAGAAAACCTTCCTCTCCCTGACAGAGACTCTGACCTTCGCAACCAAAGCAGCGCGTCAGGAATGACAAGTTATCTGGAAATATGAGCGCGAAGTTTGGACACTTGGTTCACGTATACTGGTGACTATACTCATTTATGATCCAGCTTACGTTCATGTGAAGGATTATTCGTTATCATAATTTGTATTAAGGTGTCCCCCTTTTGCTTAATTATACTCCAGTGTTCATTCAGTGGAAGTCGAGCTGGTTCAAGAGTCGATGATGATTATAAGTTAAAAACTTTTGTTTATCATGCAATAATCGGGTGTTGCTGTGACCCCCGGTCAACTGGGTTATGTTTACATGGTGTGAGAAACACGTTTGGCTCTACTGTAGTGGAGGTGCCTTACAGAACACCTGGGGAAGGACCCCCGTTATCTATTTTCTTTTCTTTTTACTGTTATGGTTCCATATGTTCCGGTTTTGTGTTAGACGTAGTTCATGCTCAGTACATTCAGTGTATCACGTCGATATATTCAGATAAACTACCTGAAAACATGCACTACAATATAATAATGTAGGCTATATAAAAACTGCATCTCTGGTTATCTGTGTGGATACTCAATTCAGTCTATTATAATTGCCAATAGAATGATGGCACCTACTAAGTTAAAACTCTGTTCATCTGTATGTTATATTCCAGTTTCTGTTGTCCCGCCCCCCCCCCAGGCCCTTTTCTTCTCCCTCTGAGCAGGTACATGCTGACCTCACCGGTGCTCAGCCCTAACTGCCACTCACGCCAAGCCGCTGAGTATAAAAAGGGTGGAGAAGAAGGGCCTCACACGCTCTCTCTCTTGGTTCCTGTATCTTGGAAGTGAACTCTGCGTGACCAGAATCCAGCTTCGTTTAGCCCTAGTTACTTTTTGTTAGTAATAAATATTGTTAAACTTTTCAGTTGGTTTCCTGCCTTCTCTTTTGACCCAGGTGAACAAAGGTGTTGCACAACAGGGTTGTAACATGACGTTTAAGTCCAGGTAGTTATCATTGCATATAAGCAGGTGCTTATATAACCTTCAAGTTCAGTACTGAATTCAAGTTCAGTATCACCACTTTGGATATGAAAGTGCAAATGAATACGAGGCCGCTTTTATGATTTTACTGCCCCCTGGTGTTATAAAAAACAAATCGTTTCTGAGCAGCTTAACAATGAGAGAGCCAGTGTTTTCCACATTGTCCCTTTCACTTCCCTTGTTTTACACTTTCTTGTGATATGTTGACTTATTTCCACTATTGCATTATGCTAAGGGGGCTCACGTGTGTGTGACATGATTCAGTGCTGGTCCAAGCCTTTATGGGGCCCTAAGCAGAATATGATTTGCCTGAGGGGATTTTCAAATGTATTAAAATCCCATAAGTGGCCTAGTATTAATTCACACTTCAGTATGATGTGTGGTGATAGTGAACTTGAATTAAAAAAGTAAAACAGTTTAATGACTTTGCACATGTGCAAATGTGAATGTTTTTAAATCCAGACACGTTTCTTTTCTACTTTGTGTTCAGATTGTTCATTTAAATGTTTCAGAGTTCTAAACTTTCTTTCAGGTAAAGCACCTTGAGTTGCCCTTGTGTATGAAGTGAGCTGCCACGCCTTCTTACGGCATTCTCATAAACTCTTATCTGCACGTCCTTCTAAAGTGTGTGAGCCAAGAGATAAAACAAAGAGTCACAGACACATTATTATTATTGTATGTATTTATTATATCTTTAGGACATCCAGGAGTCGTCATGGAGACACAAACAACTTTCTGAGGAACTGATTAAGTTTAGGGCTAAGAGTTGGAAGTAATGTTTCGGTTTAGTGTTAGAGATCATGTTTGTACAGAATATAGACCTTTTTTTTTACATGTTTGCAGCCACTTTTTTCTTTTCATTCATTTGTTGCACTTCTCACAATTTCTATTGGTTTCTGTCATATATGTTTTTCTGTGTTTTCCTCAATTGTTATTGAGTAAGTTTGGACCAAATCTGCTGCCACCTGCTGGATGTATTACATGCCTGCACCCTCTCAAGTCCACACAAATGATCTTTTGACTCCCTGATGAATGTCGGAGTCGGAAACTACTGCTGAAATATATTTATTTTGAAGGGTTGAACACAAGGACATTGACTTTGGTTACACTGAGTTGCTATAAGTGCAAAAAGTTGAGGCTCATAAAGATACAGTATACTCACTCACTCACTCACTCACTCACTCAAGGGTGGCGGGGGGCGCTGGTCTCATGGAGATACATGATATCTAATTATTTCTTTTATATCTGTGAGTCTCTTCTGTAGTTTTAAACAATGGAATCTGTTCATCATGTCATTGTCATTCATTAATTGTACATTTTGTTCTAAGGTACAAACACAAACTGAAAAACAGTCAAACGTTAGTTATCCAGACTGGTTATATATTGTTTTATTTTATTGTCTTATCTTCTGCTCCCGGGCCATTTGACACAGTCCACACAGAGGCAGACAGGCCATGACGACCCAGTCGTCACACACTGAGCCCTGTGAGAAAAGCAAAGGAACGGCAGCGTGAAGAGTATTGTATTTAAGTGAGAGACTCCATTTCATTAGTTCATGTCACACTTACCTCAATTTGGTATCTGCTGCGGATGCTCGTCCTCAGAGCGATCATAGCGCCGGGGAGGCAGGGCACGCAGCAGCTGTCCCCGTTGTCCTGGGCAACCTTACATCCCAGGATACATGGGATGAATGTTGCACAAAGACCTGGAGGTGAAAGGCATATGGTCACAGTGGGAATCAGACCACTAGGTTCAATTTAATGGGACAGTTCCCGGTTGTTTTGAAGTGTGACGTACATACATACATACTGTACAGTCAGTGCTGACTGAACTCTATGAGCAGGGAGACAAGGACCAGCTGATCCACAACATCTTAAGCTTCTCACTGTTAGACATATTTTTTTTGTCTCACTTTTCTAACATCGCAAAGTCCATAGAGAAAAGCAGCAATTTGTTTTTTTGGGACTTCAGTCTTTGAAATCCTCCTCTCAGATTTCCCTCAGTGACACAACGTAACTAAAAACACTGATTCAGGAGGGTGAGCTGTTTACAAACTCCAGGTTACATTCAAAAATGGCCGTGTTAACAGTGAGCTTGGACTTTATCAGGTGACCCTTGTGTCCTCCCTGGCAGCCATGTCTTGGCGTCGTCACACCCAAACACAATCAGTGTGGAACCACACTTCAGAAAACCCAAACTGTCAAAATCACGTACATATTCCACAGTCGTCACAACAGTCGCACACGTTTGAGTTCCACTCTGATCGTCCTGGCGACACGGTGAACTGTGTGACCGCGACCTGAGGCTGCGAGCTGATCACATTTGACTGGAACGCCATCGCTGCGTGTGGAAGAGAAACAACATCAGGAAGTGACAACATTATTAATAATAAAATACATTACAGTAAATGACTGTAAATGTTAAGATATTGTATTTTTACAGTAATAATAATAATAATAATATTGATAATAGTAGTAATACCTTCATTCATATGGCACTTTTCAAAGCAATGTCACAAACATGTGTAAAAACACATAAAAGCACTAAACTAAAGGAATATAGACAAAGAAAAAGTGAAACAAAACATTTCAAAATGAGATAAAATCTGAAAAGCAATAAAGTCAATTTCAAGCATTGATTTAAAGGAAGCTCCTGACTGAACTTTTTCTGATTCTCTGTTCTCTTATTTTAAAAGCTTGCTCACTTTGAGATAGTAAATGTCCTTAAGTTGACAGCCATGTAACTCTCACCTGATCTCTCCTGGTAATGTTGATGTGGTCCAACTGCCTCCGGTCCAGGGATAAATCCACAAACAGGTGGAGCTGAGCATGACCACAGCTTTTTATACTCATGTGACTGATATGACAAAACAAACAGTGACCATTAAAGCTGCTAACAAAGCTCTGCTGTTTAGTTTTAGGGAGTATAACAGATTTCAACAGATGCAGGTTTTTTTTTATCAGCATACAGTAATGGGAGAACAAAGCAGGGGAGTAAAGCATGTTTGTATTGTAGTCATTTATAAACCAGGGTGCAGCTATGATCTTTAACTTAACATTTAATCCAGAGAGAGTGAAGTTCTGATTTGAAATGAAACGCTGTCGTCAGACCAGTCCTGTTCACCCTGTTCACCACCACGAGAATCTTGATATTCAGAACTTTGTCAGAGGAAATGCTGTTTGGTTATTCATAACCACTCATGTCACTGGGTGTGCCATACTCCGTTCACTCCTCATTCATTCATTCATTCACCGCAGACTCATTCTACTTCTTCCAGTTGAACCACGGTTGGTAACCAGTGTAATACTGTAGGTGATTAGCATCACTCTCTGCTACAACATGCATGTTTTCATCACTGTCACATCGTCTTTATCTAAATGAAGCCAAACATGGCTGAGTCTTCTCAGTATTAACACTTAAATCCTGAACCCCAAACATCCACAGGTCTTCTTCCGTTCATGATATTCGTGACACTGGATTGTTTCATGTGCTACAGGTTGACAGTAATGATCTGTTTAAAATTCAACTTCTATTGCAAAGTATTTCTTATTTTCTTGGCCTTACCATATTGTGTATTGATGAATTAGCCTGGTTCATAACCCTTGGTCAGTCTTTAGCCTGATTAAATATCATCTTTTATAACCATAGAGCCACTGCTAGTAGTATTAGCAGATTATTAGACCAGATTATTACCATGGAGGGTTTGTGTCTCCTGCTTCTAATGGAATATGTCATAAAACAGATGATTTCATGTGTCATCTTGAGGACTGATCGTCAGACCTGGAAGTAGCATCAGTAGCATGAGTAGCATGAGTAGCATGAGTAGCATGAGTAGCATCAGGCTTTGTTGTACATGTGCTGGTGTTTAAATGCCTTTAACTCAACTCATCACAGACTCAACAGAAACAAACCTTGAAACAATTGCATTGTCCCATTTATTTTGTTTCCAACTGACTGACTGACCCAGTACTTTTCCATTAACTCTGGCTCCACCTCCACCAGCCTGACCTGTTAGCCACGCCCACTCACCTGGTTCACTCAGCTGCTCTGCAGTTGTTGGTTCCAGCACTCTTCCACTCTTCCTCCTTCTGCCTCATTTACTCGTCTCATCTGAATCCTGGAAACCCCCGTCAGCTTTGTGTCCTCATCCATTTTCTATATGTCGACCCACTTTTTAAAGATGGCCGACTGTCATGACCCAAATCATGATATTATTTGTGACGAGAGGAAATGTGTGAATAACATAGCGACTCATTTAAAGCCATATCTGTAACACTTACTAACATTTTTAAAGGTGAACAAGTAATGTCCAATGTATGAGTGGTTAATAATTACAACTTTTTAAGCATGTTATTAAAACATAGACACAGAAATCTGAAGTAAAAGGTTGGAAAAGCTCTAGAAATGTGTTTGGACACCTCCTAACCCAGTCTATGGGAATCACGGTGTTAGTAACAAGTGGACATCGCAAAAGGCCCCAAAGGCCTATGTTGTACTTTGTGCTGCATCACAAAGTACAACACCCTGGACACCCTGCATCTACAGGGTGTCCAGGTAGAACATGCACAAAGGTACAACAGAGGCTAATTATCTCTGTAATCTGACAAATGTCACATGTGTTTGGTGTCGGCCAGAAATGGTTGTTCCTCTTCTACCATGTTGTCGTTGAGAGCGTCAACTAGAACATGGTGGTATGGAATCTTTGCCTAGTTTGGCAACCTCCATGGGGCCGACCACATGAAAACCAGCCTCGGTGGCATTTGGGTGCCCGAATGCAGTGTTTTTGGAAACGGGTCCCAAAGTGGGAAAATCTCGAAATACCACCCTTAAAATTTCATGAAGACAACCAATTTAGTATTTTGGGAAAACACTAATGTCGTAATCTGTCTCTGTTTTCTGTGATTGTGTAGATTGTAAGGTGAAAGCAGGTCTTGATCTTTGCTGTCATTATAAATCTGAAATGTGAGGTCAGATGGAGGGTTGATCAGAGCCACTTCAATCATTCATACATGTGATGGTGGGAGGAAACCGTGGAGAGCTCAGAGGAAACCCACGCAGAGAACATGCAAACTCCACGCACCACGGTGACGTTCAAATTATGTCTTCTTCTGTGGGTTTGGTGTTCACCTGGAGCAGAGCTGCAACATCACATCATGATGTTGAATGCATTCGTGTGGCATGGTCTGAAGATCATCTGAACCATGTTTTGAGAAGATTACACAAAATGTGGGACAAGAGAAGCCTTTGAAAGGTTATGGATCAAATCAAAGATGGATGAAAAAAACATTAAGGGTGCGTTGAACTCAGCTTGGCCCAAAGGTTCCAGTGATACATCGTTTGTGAAAAACAGATGAACAAGTCAAAAGTTAAGTTACATACATGCATGTCCAACTTTGTCCTGTTGGTGGAGCTCTTGAGCTTGCGTTGCTTACACAGTATCACCACTTGAACCCAAGTAACGGGTGGTCTGCTGTTAAATTATTACAATATTGGGGAATTATTACATTATCAGGACCTGTGTAATGAAGGCTAACCTGATAATGTAATAACCTCCTGTTAATGTAATACTTTATTACATTATCAGGTTCTACAAACCTTATTTATTATATTTATTCCACTTTAACATAGTTCTCACCCAGCCAGCATGGCCATGTGGGCCCAAAGGGCAGAGGTCGGCAAGTAACTTTGGGTATGAATGTGTGAGTGAATGTGTGAGTGAATGTGTGTGTGAATGGGTAAAAAGTGTAAGGCAGCTTTGAGTCATCAACACTAGAAGAATGCTTTATAAATACAGACCATTTAGACGTGTGAGTGAGGCATGGCTGAGGCCGTCATTACGAGCTGAGTCATGATAAAAGACGGTCTGCTGGTTTGAGTCTGTCCAGGCCTTTGTGAGTGGACTTTTCTCTGGGTGCAAATGTTCAAACACTGCACAGGTTCATTTTACACTCTAAATTACTCATAGTTGTTAACACGCATGGGTAAAAATGCATCCAAATGTAATTCTAAATAAAATACCTAATAATCTAATACTCTACTTAGAGTATAAATGTATTAGAATCAAATACACAATACAGCAGCCACACCATATTTTCCCCGATGAGGCCGTTTTTTTGAGGCAACCCTTTGTCATGGTCTCTCCTGCACAGACTAGGGGACAATGTTTGAGAGATAACTTCCACGAGCAGTGAACACATTAAACATGCTGAGCGTCCTGCCCAGAGACATCCCAACATTACCCAGATTAATGTGAAGGTAAGTAAGTATAGGACGTGACTGCACTGATGGTGTTTATCACAGTTTCAGTGGTGTGAGCACAACCTCATTCATTTAAATGAAAAAGAAAAAAGATTAGGTAGTCATACACACACGTCAATAATTATGACATGATCAGTCATTTTTCATTTATGTAATATTGTGAGGTAGGAGGTGACTTTATTATTTATGACTAAATGGAAAGTGTGATTTGAACAAGACTGAGCCAATGAAGGTCGGCCTCGAGCCTCGAGCACCATGCTGCGTTCTTACGATGCATTCAGGGGTTTGAAAAAACGTTTCAGTTGGAGGACAGGTTGTATGATGTCCCCACACTGTCTCAAAGACAGTGTTTTACAGTATTTTAAAAATACACAACACTGAAGTATTTTGATATAAATATGAAGGCATTTTCATCATTTCAACAAATCACAATCTAATGTCTTGTGTTTGGAATACGCACTTTAAATACATGTATCAGAAACACTGTCCGTCTCTGGTTGTGAGGGTGAGAATGAATGGTTGTTTGTCTGTGTGTTTGACCTCATCTGTTCACCCTTTCACCCTGAGGCAGCTGGGTTTGGTACCAGCGACCCTGCGAACCTCATATGGAGGATGAAGTGGTAGAAGATGAGAAAAAGAAAGTCACACATGCTAAAAACCAGATTTGACTACACAATGTTTCTGAGTCCCGTCTAAAAGCAAGGTGACTAACTGTGGACGTGTCATACGGCTGCTGGGGCGCAGGTCCACAACACCGTCACAACAGCACCACCTCAGTTTTGACTCTCACTGTAAGGCCATGCATTGCACACTGACATTGCACCATAGCATAAATTACCAGAAGAAAATGCTTGTGTGTTCATTTCCTCTCACATTCACCACACGGCCTGTTTATGAAGAGACTTAAGAGAGATGTCGACAGCATCTTGTTCAGATTATTGCACCTAGTTTCATCTCTGTTTGTCCGGTAAACCCTGACACCTGAGAGGATGTCAGTGTTTATAACCACATGGATGTCCTGTCATGTCCTTTCTGTGTCCTGCAGAACCAGCACCTTACTTTGTTTCCTGTCATCTTTACAAGACATCTCAGTGCAAGGATCCTTTCCACTTTATTTCATATGTTATTTAACTTCTGTGTAGACAGTGTAAGAAAAACACAAAGCCTGGGTTTATGATGCATATACTATATGAAAAACAACAAAAAAGAGCAAAGTGTGAAATTCTTGCTCGTCAAGCACTTTCACTTCTCTGTTTGTGGCAGAATGTTGTTTTTTTTAACAATTCCTGCTTCTTCGTGGGTTTAATTCCAACAACCTTGTTCCCTTTGGCCTCTTCACGTTACGTGGGAGCTGCACGTGGGTCTACACTCCAGAGGATAGATTATTTTTTCCACATGGAGCACACAGTCGTCTGTCTGAAGCGCACACACAGCCATGTTTTTAAAAACATGTCATGATTTTCCTGAGACACTCATCCATTCCTACTATGAATACACATGTGTCTCAAGTGTGCGAGGATTCACTTCCTAAAAGTGTGACTTCTCCTTTCTGAGACAAAGGCAGATTGAAAGACGGGATGTTTTCTTGTGTTTGTCTCTTGGACCCTCTTGCATGGTTTCACGTGCTCTGCTGCAGATATGGATCTGATCACACCCAACACCACAAACTACGAGGTGAGCGACCGGTTTTATGTCCAATATTCTGTGCATCACATGATCTGGAGATAATGCACCTGCTCACATACACATACACATACATATATATATATATGTATATATATATGTATATATGTATATATAGATTTATATATAATATTTAAGCATTATTTGATATTATAGTGCCCAGTTTTGCTAATTCTCATGCAATATTTTATTATTTCTTTCCTTATTAATCTGCTTTAATCTTAACAGTACTGTTTAAACGTCTTTAGATCTGTTGTTTTAGCAATGCTATACTAACCATAAAGTGTGATTATTTCTCTATAACTTTATTGGAACACATCCAGAAATACTGGAAACATGAATGCAGTTTTAAACTATTTCAGGTTTAGGGGAAAAAAAGCGTCTAAGCTTCATGTTACTGGTAAAACCTGTGTTTGTCTTATTATTTCACATGGACAAATATCTGCTGTGGAAAATTCTATTACACCAATCTGAATCAAGACATGATGACAAGCTGAGAAATACATCAACTCATTGACAGTTTGCTAATAGATAAGACAACACTCAGTCACATCATTCTGATCCAAACACCAATGATCACAGAATCTCACACACGTTCTTGTATTTGTACTCTTTTATACTTTTCTAGTACTTTTTGTGTTTGTGAATTTACCCAGTGTGGGATCGATAAGTCTCACACTCACACTTCATTAAGATAAGCTGTGGATGGAGTATGGAGTATGTATATGTATATATGTATACATATACATATATACACATATACACATATACACATATACATACATATATATATATATGTATGTGTACACACACGACTCCACTCTTTGTGCCTGTCGCTGCTTCAAACAGCCGTCTCCTTCAGTCATGAAAGCATTTAGAGGTCTGAATCTTTAGTCACATGTTATCGTGACAAGTCATTTTACTAATTAGTAAGAATTTTATAATTGATACCAATCATTTATCAATTCTTTATTTTTTCACTGACCCCCAAGGATCCCTCAACTTTTGTTGTAGTGAGCATTTCCTTCCACCGCCTTCTGAAATGATAAGTAATAGATAATAACTACAGTATATCCAGCACAGATAACATTCTGTTTTGATTAACTGCAGCTTAACCTGATCTAGTAGCTTTGATATAAGTCCGACCGATTTGACCTCTGTGTCCATTTTAAAGTAAAAAAACTCCATCAAGCATGTTTGTTGACGTGTCTTCCGTCACTCTGCATATGACATCCTGATCAATGGTCTGACTGGGTTTAGGTCTATCCAGTTGCACTCTTCACAGACTCAGTCTCAAACAAGTACATTCTGACTGTAAATGCCAACATTTTCCCGTCCAGTGCAGACCTTTGTTCTGCTTAATAGAGACAATGAAGAAGAGCTTGCATTAGTCTGTCAGTGCTCACATACAGACTGTCAGCACGTAGACCACCACACCAGTAAATAGGAAAGAAGTGTGAGTGTGCTTGCTGAGTAGTGGTTAGTGCTCTTTCCATTTGCAGCAAGAAGACAAAGGGCCTTCTCCCTGTGTGTGTGTGTGTGTGTGTGTGTGTGTGTGTGTGTGTGTGCAGATCGACCCTCGATGTCTCAGACAGAGTGTGTCCCCTCAGTGACACACACACACACACACACACACACACACACACACACACACACACACACTCACTCACTCAGCTCTCAGCCCACTTCTTGGCATTGGGTGAAGTTAGCTGCAGAGGGGAGGTTCAGTTACAGCGTTTTACACTTATATGAATATGTGTAAAGTTAGTAAATGCACTTTTTGTTGAAAAACCTAACCCATGTTACTCATTGCTTCTTTACATAAAATGAGGCTTCTTTTCAAAGTACTGCACTGACTGCTTGTCCTGGTTGTTTGCAGGACAACTATGATGATGATTACCCTGAGTACAATGACACGGATTTATCCGAGTCAGCGCCGTGCAAACAGGAGTACATCTATGCGTTTGCACGGAGATATTCCCCTGTTGTTTACATGCTGGTGTTCATACTTGCAGTGGTGGGAAACGTGCTAGTGTTGTGCGTCATCCGCCGCTACCGCAACTCGCAGCGCGGTGGCGCCTGTGCCTTCTCTCTCACCGACACCTTCCTCCTTCACTTGGCCATCTCTGACCTGCTGCTGGCCTTCACCCTGCCGCTCTTCGCAGTACAGTGGGCTCACCAGTGGGTGTTTGGTTTGGCACTTTGCAAGATCTCCGGCGCCCTCTTCTCTCTCAACCGCTACAGCGGAATCCTCTTCCTTGCCTGCATCAGCTTTGACCGCTACCTGGCCATCGTCCACGCCGTCAGCTCCGGCTGGAAGCGGAACACCTGCCACGCACAAATCGCGTGCGCCCTCATCTGGATGTGCTGCCTGGTCCTGAGTGGGGTGGAGATTGCTTTCAGACAGGTGGAGGCTGTGTACACTACTGAGCAGCAGAGTGTGCTGCTGTGTGATGTGTGGTACACTGAGAACCCCACACAGTGGCAGGTGGGGCTGCACCTGATCAGTGTGGTCCTCGGCTTCGGGCTGCCTCTGTTGATCATGCTCTACTGCTACATTCGCATCTTCAAGTCTCTGTGCAACGCCACCCGCAGGCAAAAGCGCAAGTCTCTCCGCCTCATCATCTCTCTGGTGTCGGTGTTTGTCATCTGCTGGGCACCGTACAACTGCTTCCAGCTGCTGGACGGTCTGCTTAAGCTGGGCTCTGTGAGCGGGGATTGCCATTTTGGCCGAGTGGTGGACATTGGGACTCTGGTCACTCAGAGTGTGGGGCTGTCTCACTGCGCCCTGAACCCTCTGCTGTACGGCTTTGTGGGGGTGAAGTTCAGGAGGGAGCTGACCCGGATGTGCAAGGGGCTGCTTGGGCATAGAGGCTTGCTGGAGATGGAGGGATGGAAGCAGAGGAGGCTCAGAAAAACCACAGGCTCTTTCAGTTCCGCAGAGAGCGAAAACACCTCTGTCTCTGTCATGGTGTGAAGAGACAGGAAGACAAGAGGGAGATGGTGTGTGACACAGGGGGTGGTGCTGTGAATGAAAAATGAAAACGAAAAGCAATTAAAACCATGAATCGGGATTGAGATCACAACCACACTTTCATAATTCCTTCCTTCCTTTGGGTTATGGTCTACAATCATAGAAAATGTTTGAGTTAGGATTAAGGTAAAGTAACTCCAGAGATTATATGTAAAAGAGGGACTGATTTATACATACACAACTATAAAATTCAGTTGTTGAACGTTCATTTTGCCACTTGTCGTTGGTGCAGAGCAGCTGTGAGGAAACAACGTGGCAGCTTCTACTCACTGACTGAAGTACAATGGATCTACAGTGTACTTTGTCTGTGACAACGTGACCAGTGTGTTCACACTCTCACAAACGCCTGCTCAGCACTTCCAACACGTCTCAGCAGGCTGTTTCTGATCAGATTACACTCTCAAGTGGTTCCACTGTTAAAATCAATTCATTGATCATGTTGAGATTCTTGTTTTTGACCTTCCTTTACTTTCCCCTTTTCAGCTGTTCTCTCTGTTGTGTTATTATTATTATTATTATTATTATTATTATTATTAATAATAATAATATTACTCTGTTGAAAAAAAGGAAATGACCTGACTTGAATTTTCATTATTGGGCTTTTTTTAAAAAAAATAAATATTTTGGAATAAAACAAAGTGTCTTGTCAGCATTAATTCTTTATAGGTTTGCATGGGAGAAATAACATGTAGCTGAAAGGTAGCATGCTAATAGCACGTGATGTTAACCTGTTCTCGTGAGTCTAGTGTCGTGACTATTTGGGCAAATTGTCAGCTGTGGCGCCCCCTAAAGGGAGAAGCCGATAGAAAAATAACAATGTCTATTAAAATGTCATTAATGTTTAGTTTTATTCACTGACTTCTTGCCACATTTGTGTCCTGGACGACAGCATAATTACAGGACACCAAATAAAATGGACTGTGTACTTGTTGTAAATGTTAAGGATAATCTAAATATACACGTAGATTGTACTTATTTTAAGATGGAGTAAAACGACAGTAAACGACATTGTTCTCTTTTCCTTGTGGGCCACTTGTTGCAGCCTCACGTTTTGTTCACTTTGGAAACACAGACCCGACAGCGCCATCTGGCGGGCTGTGGGTTTTTTCTCTGTGTCACGTCAAGTAAGTGAAGTAATTTGACCTTCAAAATAAACCATTTGTTCCATTACTTGAAACTTCCGGTCAGTTGTCGCTTGTCACGAGTTAAAACTGAGTGAGTTAAAACTAATGATAGCTACTGAAAACGTTTATAGAAAACAGCGACAACTGACCGGAAGTTGTATTTTAGCGGAAGTTGTAAGTGACGCTACGTGCATGTAGTCCATTGTTTAGTCCTTCATGTTTTCTGTGGCATGTATATGAATGTTTTTGATTTCTACTGTTAACTTAAAACTAAAGGGCTACACGGTTGTACTTTCTCTCTCTCTCTCTTCTGCTAGTATGACATGTTGTGTACGTTTGTTTTAGACTTTTATGTTGAAAATCAAATGACGGAAACTGGGTTTTGTATTTTAGCGGAAGTTGAAAGTGACGCTCCGTGCATGTAGTCCATTGTTTAGTCCTTCGTGTTTTCTGTGGCATTTGTATGTTAACTAAGTTAAAACTAAAGGGCTACACGGTTGTACTTTCTCTCTCTCTCTCTCTCTGTGTTCTGCTAGTATGAAATGTTGTGTACGTTTGTTTTAGACTTTTATGTTGAAAATCAAATGACGGAAACTGTGTTTGTGGTGTCGGACGGTTGCGGAGACTTGACAGGAGTGGCGGCAGCAGCAGCAGCAGCAGGCTGTCGTGGCGGGGCGACAGTAAACAGCCCGAGTGTTCTGTGTAGGGTAAATATAGATGAATGTAGGAATGAGTTGAAGTCGATCTGCGTGCGAACGTCCAGCTGGTGCGAGCGCGAGCCTTTCGCGCCGTCCGCCGTTTTCTTTTCTTTTTCCGCGTGTGTTTCTCTTTCTTCTGCTTTTGTTTAAACCTGAATCACCATCGCTGTCAACACACGCGAGATTCAGCTTCAAAATAAGTTTGCTGCTTCCGAAAAGTTTGTGCGTAAACGCCGGGACAGCTTCAGTGCGCGTGCAGACGCAGGACAGTCCGGTAAACGGCGGGAGTGTCGCCTCTTTGTCCTCCGTCCGTCACCTGCTGTCTTTCTCAAGGTTAGTGTTATTTGTTGTTTGTTTGTTTATTAGAATATAGATCGAATCTTGTTGTTGTTTTACGCACTTTTCCTCACTCACTCACTCACATCATCATCATCATCATCATCACGTCGTCACTTGTTCACGTGACGGTCGCAGTTTCTCAGAATGACATGATTCAGTTTCGTTGTCCTTGAAGAGTCTTTGTCTCCAGCTGTGACATGTTTGTGAGTCGTCACGCGTCCAATGGTTGAACTTGTGTTGAGAATATTCTGGAGCGCATGGATGGAAATCATCTGCACTGACTCACTGACTCAGCACATTTACGACTCGTATCTTCATGTGTTTGCGATGTTTAAACATGTTTTCCAGTTGTAATGATATGTGTTTGTCATATGGAGGATACAGGGCTGGCGACATGAGACCAGATCTGTCTGTCATGAAATTGATAATCTTCAATGAAAGCTAATGTATTTTATGATCATGGAATACAGATCACACACAGTAGATATGTTACACCTTCTTGTCACTCTCCTTTGAGACACACGAACATCTCCAAAGAAAACTTCATGAGTCCAGAGTCTCATATATCAGGATATAGGCTAAATATTTTCAGATGTTATTTATTTAACAGACATATCCGCCCTGCCTTCGTGGAGCTGGGTAACCAGAAAATATCATTTTAAGCTGCAACTAACGATTATTTGCTCCATGAAATATCAGAAAACCTTAAAAAATGTTGATGTGTGTTCGTCAAACCTGGAAATGATGATATTCTCAAATGTCTTGTTTTGTCCACAAACCAAAATGATAAATGATTCACTTTTAATGATTTCTTTGTTGTCCAGACCAAAAAAATGAAGAAAATACTCACATTTAAGAAGCTTAAACAATCAGAAATCTTGTTTTAATCATGAAAAAAGCTTTGACAATGAATCGATTATCAAAACAGTTGTCAATTAATTTAGTAATCGATTAATTGATTAATTGCTTCAGCTCTAGATTTCACAAAACAATCCACTTCTTGATCTGAGTAATGAAGCAACACAACTGAGGAGAAAGTGTGACATAGAGCTGCATTAGTCTGGTTCAAATACATCAACATGTGTTTAAAGTACCCAACTCATACATGGATCAAAATAAACAACAACAGCTACGCCATGTATCAACATCATAAACTGTATTTCAGTATTTTGAAATACTTTGCATAATTCAGTCTATAGGTGAAACTGTCCAACCTTTAATAATGTAACATACCACACATCCTGTTACATAATCATTTCCCTAAACAACAAAGTCACCTTTTCAGGTTGTTCACACCACAGCACTAAACCATTTGAATGGATTGAAAACATACACAAGTTCAAAGTCGAGAAAATATCAACTATTTTCACCTCGATGACTAAATGGAAAACATAACATGAATAAATGAGGAAAAGGCAACGCAACGCTTGTGACTCAGCACCGTGATGTCCACGCTCTTCTCTTATGATGTCATCACATTGTTTCAAAGAGTAGTTTATAATAAACCAATAAACCCTATTGGAGTGTTGTAGTGTAGCATTTTCATCATCTCAATAAAATGATTAGTGTTATCGATAAAGAATGAACGTCATATTTTCACCACATCTGCTTAAGCAACGCGGGAAAAGCCCCTGAGTGCATGTGTCAGTTACTTCATCTGCACCATGTGAGTCGTGTGTGCTCATGTTCAACAGCTTCAGCTTCAGATTCACGCTGGTGATACAGAGAGTGAAGATAGAGGAAGCAGCAGCTGAAGTTCTTTGTTTCTTCACCTCTCTGCTCCCACAGTAAGACACCATGGACGTGGAGCTGGGTGGATTCCTCAGCCAGAACTCCACATACGATTATGACGACGACTATGAGTACAAAGAGGAGAGTGAGAGGCGCGGCAGCGAGGCGGTGCTGATCCCGCTCCTGTACTCCGCGGGGTTGATCGTGGGTCTGTTGGGGAACGCGCTGCTGCTGGTTGTTCTGACACTGAAGAGGCGATGGTGGAGCGCGGCCGACACCGTCATCCTCCACCTGAGTGTGGCAGACATCCTGCTGCTGGCCACGCTGCCCCTCTGGGCCACACAGGCCGCTCGGCCGGACGGGTGGTGCTTCGGGAACGCTCTCTGCAAGATCAGTGGAGCTGTTTTTCATGTAAGTAGCACATAGTGATAGATGGACCAAAAGTGAAAGGAAAACCTTTCCACTCCCAGTTTGTGCAAGAATCTTGGTGTTTGTGCAAGAATCTTGGCAGAACTCAAGTCCTGTTATTGAGCAAGTGTGTTCTCCTCTTTCTCTCCACAGTCCTGCGGGCCTGTCTGCATTTCAGGGAAATGTAGTGAGAGGGAGGAGACAAGTGAAAGTGGGATAAATGCAAGGCCAACTTACTGCACAGTCAAAATGACTGTAACACATTTTAACAGCGAGCTCATTCAAAGTGCTAAAGGAATATAAGGAAGTGGTTCAATAAATGCAGAGAAATACAGAGAGAGACAGATCACTGGAGGTTTCTGACTTATGTGAGACAGGGTTTGAAGGGATACTTCCAGGTGTTTTGAACTCTACAAAGGCAGACCTAATAAAACCTATGACTGCTCAAGTCTAAACCTCACAGATGCATTTGCTGCTTTATCGCCGTCAGACGACGACTGCAGTTTGTAATCTGCAGCTCACAGCAGCTCACAGCAGCTCACATGGAGGCAGCAGCTGCTGTCGGCTGCTGCCTTGTTTGTTAAGATCAATCTGAATGAAATGAAGGTTTTCAACACAAACTTGAGTTCCACAGTGTGACTGTGAGCTAAAGCTGCAGTGTGGATTCTATGAGGTGAGCTTCTTTCCTCGTGTCCCTGCCTGCAGCCACGTTTCTCACAGTGACACACTTCTCTTTTTGTCTTAGATGAACTTCTACTGTGGGATCTTTCTGCTGGCTGGCGTCAGTGTGGACCGCTGCCTGTCCGTCGTCCACTCTACGCAGCTGCACTTGCTCAACAAACCTCTGTTAGTTCATGTGAGCTGCGTGTGTGTGTGGTGCATCTCCCTGCTCCTCACCATCCCTGACTGGGTTTTTCTAATTGCTGAAACGGTTGCTTCACAAGAGAAAACCCTGTGTGATTACAACTACTCTGGGTCGGGGACAAACTGGCAGCTGTTGTCCCGTGTGTGTCACCTGTCGCTGGGCTTCCTGCTGCCTGCGACCGCCCTGGCCGCCTGCTGCTCTCGTATCCTGCTACGGCTGCAGCAGAGATCTGGACGTCTCCTGAAGCAGAGCGCTGGCGTGGTCATCGTGCCTCTGGCGGTGGTCTTCCTCCTCTGCTGGATGCCCTACAACATCACGCTCATCGTAGACACGTTCAGCTACACATCGAAAGAGCCTCACGGTGCAAAGACTGAGAATAGCTCCCTGAAAAGAGCCCTGATGGTCACTTCCGGCCTAGGCTGCGTCCACGCCTGCGTCAGGCCTCTGCTCTACCTCGGCCTGTGTGGAAACTTCAGGAAGCAAACACTGGCCCTGCTGAGGTGTGCTCCAGTTGAATTTAGGGGCTCGCTGTGGGATTTGAGTGTGGCTGAGGAAGTCCAGCCTGAGCAGAGTCATGAGCAGGAGAAGCTGAAGCCCATGAGGAGCGTAGAGTGTCCACTCAGTGCTGATGAACACACCCAAAAAAGTCCTGCTGAGATCTGACAGATGAGCTCCGTGTGACGTCACGTCATGGGTTCATGTGATGGAACATATTCAGAGTCATTATGAGGAATAGGTTCAGTATACTGTATATTCACATTGCACTTTGTCAGGGCTGCAACTAACGTCCATTTAAGTTTTATGGTTCCAAAAATGGAGAAAAATATTGATCAGTGTTTCCATCATCTTCATGTTATTCAACAACCAAAGTTCTCTTTCTACATTTACACTTAAAAAGCTAAAAAATAAGAATGAAAATGTGTTTTAATCAAAGAAAAAAACCCTCGATGGATGAATTGCTGCAGCCCTGTGCTTTCCTGGGAAAGTTTCATGTTTGTTTTAAGTCTATCATTTGTTTCTTATTCAAATGTAGAAATATATATTTTTTTACTGTGTGTAATTATTTTTAGGAAACAGATGCTTTTATATTGTGTCAGTGAAACAATCATCACAAAGCTAACGCCACAGTTATTCAAATTCTAAGGAATATAAGCTCTTATTATTGTTCCTGTGTCCTTGCATCAAACCAAGTGTTCGTCTCACATGTTACGCACATGTTTCTGCTGTAACGCCGTTTTCTCTCCACTGTGAGATAAATAATAAATGCTATCTTATCTTGTCCTATCTGCTGCAGAGAAGAATGTGTGGATTCCACAATTGCAACACGAGCGTGTGGATTCCACAATTGCAACACGAGCGTGTGGATTCCACAGCTCGGGGAACTTCCCTCAGCGAATCCCACGGCCTTTTCAACCTCAACTTAACTTTATTTCTAATAGTCTGCCAAAGGCAGGAAATCACTTACAAACAAAGGAAGAGGGAAAAGGAAAGGAAATACACAAGTGGAAAAAAGAGACAAAATAAACAACAGCAAATACTGGTAATAAAACGCTAAATACATGAAATAATAAGTAAGAGATGACTGAAAAACATGTCGTTTGTTAAGTATAAAGGAGTTAATGCCGCTCCAAAATGTCTGTGTGAATTCACAAGAGCAAAATAAATGAGACAGTTCCACACCTCAACCTGAAACTGCAGTGATGTCATCAGTCAGGTGACAGAGGGAAGACAGAGGAGGAGGGAGAATGACAAAGAAAGCTACAGTGTTTTCACAGCTACTGTGTTTACTCTCTTTCATGGTCGTGTCTGTCGGGGAGAGAGAACAGTGGCGTGTTCTGTGTCTGTGAACGCAGTCAAATGGAAACAGAATGTGTCAAGAAAGGGAAAAAAGCCCTGAGATAAACGCTTGTTCAAGTGTCATCGTCAGGTCGACCGGCCGGATTTCACAAATACTGTAAATGTGACCTGAAATAAAGTCAGCTTTTCACTTCCACTGCCTGTGTTCTTGTGCTTCCTCTTTCTGTTTCAATGCTTTTCACCTTCTGAAAAATGCAGTCTGTTACGAGAAATGCTGGTTTGGCTGTAACAGCAGCGACACGTCACATTCATGGCCTCCAGCCTTGCGTCACATGGACGACGTGTTACTTCCTGCGTGGGTTAGATGTCGACTGTGGAGACGAACAGCTGATTATGACTTTTCTTAAAGGCCGTGTCAAAGTCAAACGAGCTGGGACTCTTAAGGGCATCAAGTCTGTAAATCATATTCAGCAAAGTAAAAGTGCTCGTTTTAATGTGGAACGACGTATAATTCACAGGAAAAATGTATCCATGATGCATAATAATAATAAATCTAATACAGAGAAGTCACGATCAACCAAATCAATGAAATGTGTGCATTGTTAAGCATTTATTTAAAAAGATCTAAAGGTGAGGAAATGAGGGCTGCAGCACCACTGGCGAGAGAAAGATGGAGACAGAGAGCAGCACAGTAGCTAAACCTGGTCTGTGTTTGTGGACAACACGTCCTTAAACTGGGACCACAATTATGAAAATGAATTCAGAACACAATTCTGAAGATTTGGAGCACACAACATGGCTGCTGAACTGCTAAAATGTTGAAGGAACGCTGCCTCAAGGCAGATTTTCAACTGAAAAAGTCAAAGCAACCGATGTAGAATCCTATGACTGCACACGTACGGGCAATTCAGTTCAATTCAATTCAATTCAATTCAATTCAATTCAATTCAATTCAATTCAATTCAATTCAATTCAATTCAATTGTATAGACACCCACCAACTACATGCTTCATTATGGGGTGCCAGTTGTAAAGCGGCTCACGCTGAAAATAACAGCAACATTTTGTTACATTTAGCTTCAAACACCTAAATGTTAAATGTTAAATCTCAATGCTAAATCTAAATCTAAATCTAAATATTAAATCTAAATGTTACATCTAAATGTTAAATGTTAAATGTTAAATGTTAAATGTTAAATGTTAAATCTAAATCTAAATGTTAAATGTTAAATGTTAAATGTTAAACGTTAAATCTAAATGTTAAATGTTAAATGTTAAATGTTAAATCTAAATCTAAATGTTAAATGTTAAATGTTAAATGTTAAATGTTAAATCTAAATCTAAATGTTAAATGTTAAATCTAAATGTTAAATGTTAAATGTTAAATGTTAAATGTTAAATGTTAAATCTTAATCTAAATCTAAATGTTAAATGTTAAATGTTAAATGTTAAATGTTAAATCTAAATCTTCTTTTCCTTTGGGCTGCTCCCTTCAGGGGTCGCCACAGCGATCAACCTCCTCCATCTCACCCTGTTCTCTGTATCCCCCTCTCTCACACCAACTAACTTCATGTCCTCTTTCACTACATCCATAAACCTTCTCTTTGGTCTTCCTCTAGACCTCCTGCCTGGCAGTTCCAACCCCAGCATCCTTCTACCAATATACTCACTATCCCTCCTCTGTACATGACCATACCATCTCATTCTGGCCTCTCTGACCTTATCTCCAAAACATCTAACATGTGCTGTTCCTCTGATTGACTCATTCCTGATCCTATCCATCTTCGTCACTCCCAAAGAGAACCTCAACATCTTCATCTCTGCTACCTCCAGCTCTGCTTCCTGTCTTTTCCTCAGTGCCACTGTCTCTAGACCATACAGCATCGCTGGTCTCACCACTGTCTTGTATATGTTTCCTTTCATTCTGGCTGATACTCTTTTATCACACATTACCCCTGACACTTTTCTCCACCCAGTCCAACCAGCTTGAACACGTTTCTTCACCTCTTTTCCACAATCTCCACTACTCTGGACTGTTGACCCTAAATACTTCAAATCCTCCACCTTCTTTATCTCCACTCCCTGTAGCCTCATGGTTCCACTTGGGTTCCTCTCATTAACACACATATATTCTGTCTTGCTGCGACTAACCTTCATTCCTCTCCTTTCTAGAGCATATCTCCTCCTCTGGAGCTTTTCCTCCACCTGGTCTCTGCTCTCACCACAGATCACAATGTCATCTGCAAACATCATAGTCCATGGAGATTCCTGTCTAACCTCATAACCTCATAACCTCGTCAGTCTGTCCATCACCACCGCAAACAAGAAGGGACTCAGAGCCGAACCCTGATGTAGTCCCACCTCCACCTTGAACTTCTCTGTCACACCTACAGCACACCTCACCGCTGTCTCACAGTTGGCATACATGTCCTGGACCAGTCTAACATACTTCTCTGCCACTCCAGACTTCCTCATACAGTACCATAGTTCCTCTCTTTTTTTTCCAGATCTACAAAGGCACAATGCAGCTCCCTCTGACCTTCTCTGTATTTGTCTACCAGCATTCTTAAAGCAAATACTGCATCTGTAGTACTCTTTGTAGGCATGAAACCATACTGTTGCTCACAAATGCTGACTTCTACTCTCAGTCTAGTTTCCACTACTCTTTCCCATAACTTCATTGTATGGCTCATCAACTTTATTCCTCTATAGTTACTGCAATTCTGAACATCTCCCTTGTTCTTAAAAATGGGCACCATCACACTTCTTCTCCATTCCTCAGGCATCCCCTCACTCTCTAAGATCCTGTTGAATAGTCTAACCAGAAACTCTACTGCCTCCTCTCCAAGACACTTCCATACCTCCACAGGTATATCATCAGGACCAACTGCCTTTCCATTCTTCATCCTCTTCACTTCATCTTTACTAATCTCTGCTACTTCATGGTTCACAGTAGTCACCTCTTCTACCCTTTGCTCTCTTTCATTGTCCTCATTCATTAGCTCTTCAAAGTACTCTTTCCATCTTCCCATTACTTCTGTGGCACCTGTCAACACATGTCCCTCTCTATCCTTAATCACCCAAACCTGCTGGACGTCTTTCCCATCTCTATCTCTCTGTTTTGCCAACCTGTATAAATCATTCTCTCCCTCCTTACTTTCCAACCTAGCATACAAGTCATCATACACCCTTTGTTTGGCCTTTGCCACCTCTACCTTTACCTTGTGCTGCATCTCCCTGTAACTCCTGTCTGCTCTCTTCAGTCTCCTCAGTGTCCCACTTTTTCTTTGCTAACCTCTTTCTCTTTATATACTCCTGCACTTCCCCATTCCACCACCAAGTCTCCTTATCTACTTTCCTTCCAGACGACACACCAAGTACTCTCCTACCTGTCTCCCTGATTACATTAGCTGTAGTTGTCCAGTCATCTGGGAGCTCTCCCTGACCACCCAGATTCTTTCTCAACTCCTCCCTGAAAGCCACAGAACAGTCCTCTCTTTCCAGCTTCCACCACTTTGTCCTCTTCGTCTTCCTTGTCACCAGATTCATCCTACAAACCACCATCCTATGCTGACTTGCTACACTCTCACCGTCACTGATCTCCTTCAGATGACATCGTCTATACAAGATGTAGTCTACCTGTGTGCTCCTACCTCCACTCTTATAAGTTACCCTATGCTCCTGCCTCTTCTGGAAAAAAGTATTCACTACAGCCATTTCCATCCTTTTTGCAAAGTCTACCACCATCTGTCCCTCTGTGTTCCTGTCTTGGATACCAAACCTGCCCATCACTTCTTCATCACCTCTATTTCCTGCACCAACATGTCCATTGAAGTCTGCACCAATTACCACTCTCTCACCTCTGGGGATATTCAGCATCACTTCATCTAACTCACTCCAGAAAGTTTCCTTCTCCTCTAATTCACATCCCACCTGTGGGGCATAGCCACTAATAACATTTAACATCAAGCTTCAGACTCATCAGTCTATCTGACACTCTTTTCACTTCCAGGACATTCCTAATAAACTCCTCCTTTAGGATAACCCCTCCTCCATTTCTCTTCCTATCAATACCATAGTAGTACAACTTAAAACCTGCACCTAAGCTTCTCGCCTTGCTACCTTTCCACCTGGTCTCCTGGACACACAGTACATCCACCTTCCTTCTCTGCATCATGTCAATCAACTCTCTAGCTTTTCCCGTCATCGTCCCAATATTCAAAGTCCCTACTCTCAGACCCAGACTCTTGCCTTTCCTCTTTTCTCTCTCTTTCTGAACCCGCCTTCCTCCTCTCCTCCTTCGACTTCGACCCACAGTAGCCCAATTTCCACTTTTACCCTGTAGGTTATCTGCACCAATGGCGGTCGTTGTTAACCCGGGCCTCGACCGATCCGGGATGGAAGTCATAGGTTTGATTCGCATATTTGGTTTTGGCACAAGTTTTACGCCGGATGCCCTTCCTGACGCAACCCTCTGCATTTATCCGGGCTTGGGACCGGCTCAAAAAGACACTGGCTTGTGACCTCCTAAGGCTGCATTAAATGTTAAGTCTAAATCTAAATCTAAATCTAAATCTAAATGTTAAATGTTAAATGTTATATGTTAAATGTTATATGTTAAATCTAAATGTTAAATCTAAATGTTAAATGTTAAATGTTAAATGTTAAATGTTAAATGTTAAATGTTAAATCTAAATGTTAAATGTTAAATCTAAATGTTAAATGTTAAATCTAAATGTTAAATGTTAAATCTAAATGTTTCGGGTGAAACTAAATATTGAACTAATATGCAAATTCAAAATGCTGGTAACCGTACGTACCAAAATAAAAGCTCTAGGAGATCAGTGTGTGTTCATAGTGTCAAATAATGAATAAAAACCATCTCATGTGGGGAAATGGACTCTTGGACATGGATTATCGTGATAATAACTACCTAAAATAATAAACACACTTGGAGAAACTGTATTTGAAGAGTACTTTGACTTTTTAGTGTCACTTTTATAAAAGGTGCGGGACTTGTGAGCTGTAGCCACTATAACCAGCCACAAGGTGGCTCACTTTGACTGAGCTGTCATGTTCGCTTGCATAAAGGCCAGCAAGAGCCTATCCAGCACCCTTCATAAAACCTTCTTTCTTCTTATGGGGTGAGTTTTCATTAACGTCGTTAATCTACGTTATGTTAGTGTTCATTCGAAGTCACATACAGGGATTAAAAATGTTTTTTTCATGTTGGACACTGTCTTTTAAGAATCCACTGTGTGTTTCAGAACATTATATGGCTACATTGTTATTAGCTTTAGCTCAGTATTGTTTTAAAATGCAAATGTTACGCACATTAAAACTTGTGTTTGATCAGGTGATCGTATTATAAGCTTTAACGGGAGCATGTGAGCATCTGCTATTAATATGAATAACAAACCAGGGCCGGTGCTTAGCTTTTGGGGGCTCTAATAATTGGTCATAGGTGTAGGGAGCGGTGGCTCTGCTTTTGTGCTTGAATAATGTGTGAAAGGCACAGCTTTGACTGTGATGCTAATAATTTAGCATCTCTCTGAGCACATCATCATCATTCAGCTCATTCAGTAACAGACTGAACCGTCCACACCAACACAGACACTTAAATGTAGTTTAATTTATTTGATATTAGAAATGTGCATCTATCTTTGATCCTGATCTCTGATATTAAATATTACAACTAAAAATAGCCTCCTAACTAATCGTTACTATGTAACGATGAAAGTGTATTTACTGCAACTGCAAACTGTTATTTCAAAAAGAAAAGAAACAACAACAAAAACACTTGTTGTTTCTTTTCCAGTGTAAGGACAAGAATTGATAACAGAATAAGCCACACCCTCCTTCTTATATATTTTTCATTTCAAATGTTAAGAGCTTATTATGTCCAGTTTTTTTTTATGTATTGTTCTGTGTAGCACACAAAATAGTATCTGTGCTCCAGTTTCTGTGATGAGAAGTAGCACATACAGAGAGGTGTGCTTTCACTGACAGCTAGACTAGGAGGGGGTTGGGTTATGTAAATGTGATGATTCTGTCTCTTGGCTCCCAGAAGGTGTAAATCTTTGAGGCTAAAATTCTCCCTTAAGCAGTTTGAGGAGTGCCCACATTCAAATATGTTAGACATCGATGGAAAGCTTAGAAATCACACTTTCAGAATTTGTAAATAACTCAAAATGTCCCTCGGCCCACTTGTTGCTGGTTTTGCCATGGCTAGACACAATTGTATAGCGCCAAATCATAACATACATTATCTCAAGGCAGTGAACATAGACAACATCATGGAGAGCGGAGAAACACAACCGTTCACACAATGAGCAAACACTAGGAATCAAACTCTCTTTTCACAGAAGAAGAAACCTCGGACAGAACCAGACTCACAGATGTGCAGCATCTGCCTCGACCGGTTGGGGTGAAAGGAAAAATGGGGGACAGTGGAGAGGAGGGGGAGAGAAAGGACAAGAGGGAGATGAGGTAGAGACAGAAGAAAGAGACCAGGAGCAGGTTCTGAGTGTAGACAGGACAGTTAGAGTCAGTGATGACATGTATATAGAACTACAATGTCATTTATATAAGCAGCAGCAGAAATTGTTGATAAAAGTATGCTGATATCGACTTTTAATTATAGCATAATAATAATAATGGTAAAGTATAATGTAATAATAACAATAACAATTATAATAGTCTCAAAATTGGATCTGGATCCTGCAACCTGCAAGATGAGGACACAGAGAGCGCGAGAGAGAGAGGAAAGGAAGGAAAGACAAGACAAGCACCGTTACTTTTGCAACTGCACTCTGTCATATTTTGTTTCACACCTTTGTTTCAGTATGACTGATTTATAAAAAACACATGGCGTGTGCAAAATACCATGTAGAGCGTTTTTAATCAATTGGTTTTGCTAACAGTGGCTAGCCGGAGATATGTATGTGTCCATGTCATTTTTCCTGTAATTACTTCTCAGCAACACGGTCAACTTGGAATCAGAATCAGAATCAGAAGAGCTTTATTGCCAAGTACGATTTGCACATACAAGGAATTTGTATGTCATTGGTGTCATTGGTGCATAACAAGCATACACAATTTTAAAAAAAGTAAAGTGAAACAGTATGCGTATATATACACAGTATATAAATGTTTTTTTTTTTTTTTAGTTTTTTTTTTTTTTAAAAAGATGAAAAAGAGCACTACAGAAAGTGCAGTAAAGAGCAGTACAGCTGGGCAGAAAGTGAGTAACAGTGAAATATTCACCAGGTGCAAAAGTTCACAGTAATGACGTTAATGTAACGCATAAAAGGATGTAATGATAATGTGACATGTAGAGGCAGCGGAGGAGTGTGAGGAGTCAGAGTGTCGGGGGGGGGGGCTCCGGGCCTTGTTGATAAGGCTAGTAGCAGACGGGAAAAAACTGTTCTTGTGGCGTGAGGTTCTGGTCCTGATGGACCGCAGCCTCCTGCCAGAGGGGAGTGACTCAAAAAGTTTCTGTCCGGGGTGGGAGGGATCAGCCATAATCTTTCCTGCACGCCTCAGAGTTCTGGAGGCGAACAGGTCCTGGAGAGATGGAAGATTGCAGCCAATCACCTTCTCTGCAGACCGAATGACACGCTGCAGTCTGCCCTTGTCCTTGGCCGTGGCAGCAGCGTACCAAATGGTGATGGAGGAGGTGAGGATGGACTCAATGATGGAGGAGTAGAAGTGCACCATCATTGTCTTTGGCAGGTTGAATTTCTTCAGCTGCCGCAGGAAGTACATCCTCTGCTGGGCTTTTTTGATGAGAGAGCTGATGTTCAGCTCCCACTTGAGGTCCTGGGAGATGATAGTTCTCAGGAAGCGAAAGGAATCCTCAGTGTCAACTGTGGAGTCACAGAGGTTGATGGGTGCAGTGGAGGTGATGTTACTCCCAGTTGTAACAGTAGTAACGTGTTTTTGTAACATGAGTGACGTGTTTTTTGTAATGTTAGCATCATGTTTTTGTAACATTGGTGACGTGTCTTTTGTAATGTTTGTGTCATGTTTTTGTAACATTGGTGACGTGTCTTTTGTAATGTTTGTGTCATGTTTTTGTAACATTGGTGACGTGTTTTTTGTAATGTTAGCATCATGTTTTTGTAACATTGGTGATGTGTCTTTTGTAATGTTTGTGTCATGTTTTTGTAACATTGGTGACGTGTTTTTTGTAATGTTAGCATCATGTTTTTGTAACATTGGTGACGTGTCTTTTGTAATGTTTGTGTCATGTTTTTGTAACATTGGTGACGTGTCTTTTGTAATGTTAGCATCATGTTTTTGTAACATTGGTGATGTGTTTTTTGTAATGTTAGCATCATGTTTTTGTAACATTGGTGACGTGTTTTTTGTAATGTTAGCATCATGTTTTTGTAACATTGGTGACGTGTCTTTTGTAATGTTAGCATCATGTTTTTGTAACATTGGTGATGTGTCTTTTGTAATGTTAGCATCATGTTTTTGTAACATTGGTGATGTGTTTTTGTAATGTTAGCATCATGCTTTGTAACATTGGTGACGTGTTTTTTGTAATGTTAGCATCATGTTTTTGTAACATTGGTGACGTGTTTTTTGTAATGTTAGCATCATGTTTTTGTAACATTGGTGACGTGTCTTTTGTAATGTTAGCATCATGTTTTTGTAACATTGGTGATGTGTTTTTTGTAATGTTAGCATCATGTTTTTGTAACATTGGTGATGTGTTTTTGTAATGTTAGCATCATGTTTTTGCAACATTGGTGATGTGTCTTTTGTAATGTTAGCATCATGTTTTTGTAACATTGGTGATGTGTCTTTTGTAATGTTAGCATCATGTTTTTGTAACATTGGTGATGTGTTTTTTGTAATGTTAGCATCATGTTTTTGCAACATTGGTGATGTGTCTTTTGTAATGTTAGCATCATGTTTTTGTAACATTGGTGATGTGTTTTTGTAATGTTAGCATCATGTTTTTGTGACATTGGTGATGTGTCTTTTGTAATGTTAGCATCATGTTTTTGTAACATTGGTGATGTGTCTTTTGTAATGTTAGCATCATGTTTTTGTAACATTGGTGATGTGTCTTTTGTAATGTTTGCGTCATGTTTTTGTAACATTGGTGACGTGTCTTTTGTAATGTTTGTGTCATGTTTTTGTAACATTGGTGACGTGTTTTTTGTAATGTTTGTGTCATGTTTTTGTAACATTGGTGACGTGTCTTTTGTAATGTTTGCATCATGTTTTTGTAACATTGATGACGTGTTTTTTGTTAGGTTAGCATCATGTTTTTGTAACATTGGTGATGTGTTTTTTGTTATGTTAGCATCATGTTTTTGTAACATTGGTGATGTGTTTTTTGTAATCGTTTTGTAACATGATTTTGTCGTATTATTAATACAAGTGTCGTTTTCTTTACAATGTGTAGTTTGATTTCACCAAAGAAAGTGTATGAGTGCATTTAAAGCTTCTTGCTTTGCATCTTGTTTCAGCTCCATGACTGAACTCCAACACCTATTATGATGAGTAGATTTGCCTCCTATGCAAAATTGGTTTTGGTGAAATTGGAGACATCTACAAGTCACAACCTGTTTGCTCGGATGTGTTTCCTGTCCCTTTAACCACATGTGTCTAGAATGTGTGGTTGCTTTGTAGCACAGTTTCAGTTTCCTGTCAGTGTGAGATAAAATGCGTTTCCACTGAAATCGCTTGATGTGGGTTCATAGTTTTTTCTATAATCCCTAATCCTAACTTTATAACACATAGAAACTATCAGGAAATCTCAAATTAATATAGTATTTAATAGTAGTTAATCAATATAGTAGAAAATAGAAAAAGATGTTTGGATGAATAGTTTAGGTGAGTCCAAACCTTATTATCATTCTTCTGCATTCCCAGGTGTAAAGTTCTGTGTGGATGAACAACAATAAAAATCTCTAAATGAAGTCCATATGTGTGTGTGTATGTGTTGGATTATTATGTGGAGCAAATACAAAACACTTGTAACACTGATTTCTAGATGGTGGCATTCCTCTGGCTGTGAGTTACATTACAACATCCAACTTTTTTTCATTCAACTGCACATCTCCCCCAATATTCCCCTCATAAATACAGACTGGTAGGAATCAAACTCCCATTAGTTTCTTTCAGTTTCACGCAGTGTAAATGCCTTCCCTTGTCTCGCAAAGGTTAAGATTAGTTTAGAGAAAAATCATTTATCTGTGCCAGGATAACCACCAAAATTTCATAATTTCTCCCCCAGAAATGATCAGTCAAATATGTTCACTTTTTTGCTCACAGACAAACATGCCCAACAACATAGCCTCCATGGCATTATTTCATAATGATATAAGATAATAATAATAAGTCAAAACAATGAAGTGATAAACCTTGACTCCTTGCTTATTCTGTAAAGTTTACATCCACAAAGACAGAGGTCATTAAAACCTATAGATCTGTCCTGGTGACAAAGGTCAGCACAGGGTTCTGCTGTCAATGGGCCTTTAAACTTATTTTTTTGGCCTTAAAAAATCATTTTCATTCAAAGGAAGGTTATGTGATTTTCCAGATGCTGTTCCAACGCCTTCTAATGTCTTGATGTTTGGTCAAGAACATATCAAAACCAGTCAGTTAGGCTAATGTGTGATATGTGTGAATTTGCAGAATCATCAACTCTCTGACTGCAGTGACTGTGGCGCTACAGTGCCACCATCTGGGGTCAGCTGGAGTCGTATCTCCACATGAGAAAATAAGATCAATACATTTCCACTGTATTTAATGTTCTTAGTTAGGAAGTCTGATATTGTTTTGATCTGAGAAACACACGTGTTTATGATTCAGAAAATAACATTTTATTCCACATTTGATTATTCCTTACACAACAACACAATGAAATATACAGTTTAAAAAATGAGTCAGTATAAAACATAAGTAAAAGTAAAGCTTTGATATTCACAGTAGCCTATAGTATGTGGAGCTGACTTGTTTGTCACATGACAACGGGAAAGAGGAAGTGTGTAAGCGCAGGTGCATGAGCTCAGTTTGAGAGGGAGATCATGTGGTCATAATAATATCACGGTTTCATGAAAACACTATACAACATGTGAGCGGTATATAAAAACACACGTATGCTCAGCTGCTCATGTCTCGGTCATTATCTACACATTATCAGGTTTATCAAATGCACAGTAGGCAGCATTTGTTTTTGTTTTTTTTGGCGTTTCTTGTCATGCAATGGCCAGAAGCAGCGATTTCTCACTGGCAGTTCACCCAGATTTGTATGTTTATGTATCTTTGAGCAATGGATTACACAGGTCTGGGTACCCATAGACCTACTTGCATTACCTCAAAAGTTTCCATGGTTACTGTGGCCTTTTCTGACCAGAAAAAAGCATGCTCCTGTGACATCTGTCATCTGTTAAGGTGACGTTTTTGGTTCTTTCACTCATTAGTCATTGATTTACTGTTTTATTTTGGTATTCACTTTGTTTTCTCACGTCAGATACTTTACTTGGCCTGATTTCTAACCCCACCCTTATTGTTTGCACCCGTAGCTTGTGAGCCCCAACCTTGAGTATAATGTATATTCTCCCCTGTTTCATTTGATCTCCACCTGTTTGTCTACCAGCATTTTCCCCCTTCCACATGGACATGCTGGAAACAGTCAAACACAAGAAAGACACAAAAAAAAAACACATGTCAGTATCAACAAGGAGATTCAGAGATGGATAGATCGCACTGGCTCCACATGAGGGTCGTGGGGAGCTGACCCCCTGAGCAGGTCGCCAGTCCATTGCAGGGCCAACATTTCTTCCGACTCTACCTTGACTAAGACGACGACGACAACAAAAAAAACAAAAAACTTATATATCGCACTTATGACTAGCACTTCATAGTTTGGCTTACTTGAAGCTCTTACTTACTTCTAGATCTTATTTGTACCCAAATGTTTAAATGCACTTATTGTAAGTCGCTTTGGATAAAAGCGTCTGCTAAATGACATGTAATGTAAATGTAATGTAATGTAATGTGGTGATGAACAGCCATTCACGATCACATACACAACTGTGGTAAGTGTCCAAATAACCTCTGCATGTTTTTGGGCTGTGGGAGGAGAAAAGCACTCTGGGTCATCTGTCACTTATAAAACAAGTGCACATGTCTGCACGAATCTGATGAGAGGAGCTCAGGTCAGAGGGCATTGATCCTAAAACAGGTCAAACTAAACAATCAACTATTTTTCCAGCCTCCTGCAGCTGGATCGTGTTCACGTGTTTAACCTCTGTTACTCAGATAGCGATGGAGTTGGAGGTGTCAGCAGACTCAGACCATAAGGAGCTCCTCCTGCTGCTGACTACAGATTTCAGTGTGGCACTCGTCTTTATCTTGCAGCCCAGAGACCTGAAGATGTCGAGGAGCTGACGCCGGAACTTCACTCCCACAAATGCATACAGGATGGGGTTGAGGCTGCAGTGGAGGTACCCTATGGTGGAGGTGATGGTTTTGGCTTTATCCAGAGTTGTCCTGACGTCACAGCTGTCGGTGTTGTTGCTGGTGTGAAGAGTGTCCACCAAGAGAGTGATGTTGTACGGCGTCCAGCAGAGGAAGAAAACCACCACCACTGTCAAAATCACCCTGAACGCTTTCTGCTTCTGGAGGCCTTGGTTGCCACAGCGCAGCCGGCGCAGAATGCAGGAGTAGCAGAAGATCAGGATAGCTGAAGGGACCAGGAAGCCCACAATGTGGTAGAGCATGCGCGAGGCCAGTCGCCACTGATCAACTGACTGAGAAGAAAACTTGAAGTAGTTGCGAATGCACTCGGTTTTTTCTCGCCTCACGTCTCTCTCGTCTTCCAGGAAGATCCAGTCGGGGATGGACAGGATCAGGGAGAAGAGCCACACTGAGAAGCAGCTGGCCTGGACAACCCAAGGGTTTCTACGTGAGTACATCTGCGTGGCATGGACAATGGACAGGTAGCGGTCCAGACTGATGCAAGCCAGCAGAAAAATACCACAGTAGAAGTTGATCTGAGAGAGAGAGAGAGAGAGAGAGAAGAGATGTTTAAAATAATTGCAACATGTTCACATCAGAAAACATATTCATGTTTTTCTTACCGTAAAAAGAGCCCCAGTGATCTTGCACAGAGGAGTACCAAAGGTCCAGCCTTCCCGTTGAGCAGCTTCTACGGCCCAGAGGGGCAGGGTCACCAGCAGCAGGATGTCGGCCACACCCAGGTGGAGGATAAAAGTGTCCGTCACGCTCCAACACTTCTTGCTCTGGGCCAGAACTCCCAGCAGCACTCCATTTCCCAGGATGCCCACCACAAACGCCACAGAGTACAGAACTGGGATGAACACCGCCTCGAAATGCATGGCCTCCTCCTGGTCACACACTTCACCACCTTCACAGCAGCTGCCATTATAATAATCCGTCTCATTGTAAAAGTTGTCATAGGAATCCCAATCCCAAGATGCTTGATCGTTGTCCACTGGGATCTTGGCACCTGTCTTTGTCAAAGTGCTCTGCAGAGAAAGAAGTCTGCAGTCATTTTCAGTTTCCAACCACATGGTGGTGCCATCTATCTATCTATCTATCTATCTATCTATCTATCTATCTATCTATCTATCTATCTATCTATCTATCTATCTATCTATCTATCTATCTATCTATCTACCTACCTATCTACCTATCTATCTATCTATCTATCTATCTATCTATCTATCTATCTATCTATCTATCTATCAAGATTACATGTGAGATTTCCATAAACAGTAACATTGAAATGAGCCATTTTTTCTGCTGATTGATTGATTAAAGAATCAGTCAGATGACAAATGTATATCTAATGATGTCGTCAGAAGTTCATGCTGTCATTATAACAGTGTATGATGTGAGCATTTCTAAGTTTTCATAAACTCGGGATGATATTTTGATGGCAGTGAAATAGAATGGCTGCACGTTGACACTATACTTACACTTACTCTGTGGGAAACTGACATTAAAAGACTGGAATCACAAACGTTCTACAGAAATACATACATGTTGTCTCAAAGCAGCAATAATTACTGTAGCTGTGCCTCTGACTGATTAGAGAGCTGGTTGATCATTGCTTATTAAAAAAGTCTAATAAATGTATAGATGACGTTAAATAATACAAACACTTTCTGACAACTGCTTCAACCGTTTCATACGTGATGACTCACATACTAGCTTTTATCATAATGTGCCACAGGAGTCACACAATGACTGAAGAAAAAGGGACTAAATGATGTGGAGTTTGAGCAGGTACTTTTGACAAATGGAAATGTACAAAATAGTTCCAACGAAGGAAACTAAATAATATCAACCTCAACTGTTTGCTTATATGTGCTAAAAATATATAATATATAATATTATAATATAATATAGTAAATCTTAAATACTACACTAATTCTTCACTCTAGTCTGAATGGTTTATGCTGATGAGCTCTTGGGAAATGATAAGTGTGTGTTAGTCATTGACAGAGACGTGTGCATCACCACGTAATATATAAAACCATCATCAGAGGTGTGATCAATGACTTGACTCCCCGTCACATTACAATAGAGCAAAGTTACGGTCCATGTTGCTTTGTGCCTCTAGATGAGGAAGAGAGATTAATGCACATGTTCAAGAAGAGGAAACAAGTAATTTCCTTTTTATCAGAAAGAAAAGGTACTTAGGGAACTGAAATAAAAATGGCAACATTCAAATTTGATGATGTTATCAATATGATATACAATGCAGTTCCATCACTGTGCCATTAATGTGTTATCTGCAGTCTGCAGAATAGACAGCTCCATCATTATAACCAGACCCACACCCAATACAGGCTGTCCACACACACACACATTATTGTATAAGCCTCTAAGTGAGGACACTCATAGACATAGTGCATTCCCTAACCCTAACCATCACAATTAAATACCTCACCCTTAACTTAAACCTGACCTTAACTTAAATCTAATTCTAACCCTGACACTAAAAACATGTCCTAAACCTCCAAAACCTGTGTCCTCTCATGCTATAGTTTATATGCAGACAAACATACACACTGTCTATATCTCTTCATATATAACACACCTTCTCTACCTGATTCATATTCTTCTTAAATGATTGTGATAGTATTCATACTGTGAAGGGTAAAGAACACATTTTGTTGTACAAGCAAATGTGTTTCCTTTATTAGTAAAGGATTACATCTGCAGTCTGTGTGTGTGTGTGTGTGTGTGTGTGTGTGTGTGATGCACATATGCTAATTAGATTCCTTAATAATCGTCAGAATCAGAATACATGAGTGGAAACTAGAGCTAAAGATACAGATATAAATAAAACAGTAAAATAGGCAAAAAAAATGGAATGAAATTAAATATACAATAAAATAATACAATAATAAAGTAGACAATATGGAAATATATACAATATACAGTGAAATAGTTAGCATAATAGAGTAAAGAACAATACATACATGTGGATTTCAAAACCTTCTCAAACCTTTTTAATCTAAAAAAACAAAACAAAAAATGACACGCAATGACTTACCCAGTTAAATGCCATCATATTGTGTTCAGAGAGCAGGTTCATAAGACGACACTATAGAATTCTGTGTTTCCAGTAACAATGTCAGTGACTCACAAAGGCCCATGGGCAAATCAGACCCCGCCCCCATGACTTCAGTGACATGATAATGAAGCAGCACATGCCATGCACAGAGTTTGATGATAACTGCTGCTTTAAGTATTGCAGTAATTGCTATTTCTTCGTTTTTGTTTTCTTTAACAAAAAGAAGAAGAAAGAAGGTCAAGGTCACACACTGAAAAGTTTCAAATAAGATTTCAATTTCAAGCACTTTTCATGCAGATTTTTCAGCCTTAACTTACTTTTTATGTAAATATACAGCGAAGAACTGGCCATTTAAACAGCTGTGATCTGTGTGCAAAAATAGCTTCATCAGCCACTAAATGAACAGAAATGAAATGTATGTATGTTTGGTTAACCACTACCTTAGATCAGTGGTATGTTGAACTTATATAAGAATTTCCATAAGTGGGTTCACTTTCCAAGAAAACTGATGAGTGTCATTTCTTTGAACTCGCACATTTAATCCAAAATAGCTTTATATGGTATGTTCCTGATCCAGTGGAAACCGGATATCAGTTAGAACTGCAGATATCAGTTTGATACATTTAAACAAAAGACCACCATCAAAATATGCAGCGTTACCTGTTTTAAGATAGTGAAGTGAATGATGTGATTCTGATTTTAAAAAACCTTTTCACCAACTGAATGGAGATGAACACACGTGTGTTCTGTCTCACCACAGTCGCCATCAAGAGCAGATTTGGGGATAGATTTGCTCTTCCTGACACCACTCTCACATTTGCGTAGCACAAGGAATGCACTGGCCCTCCCATGGCTGGGTTAGTTTATTATCTTTGATTATGAATATATAATACAATAATAGTAATAATAGTAATTGCACATCAAATGTGTCCATTTGCGTGTAAAAAGAGAACAGTGGAAACTATCCGACTGACCGAGAGAGGAAACGAAAGTCGAACCAGAATGAAAGACAAATTTGAGGCAGAACTTTGTGAATGAACCTTCTGCTGCTGCTTAATCAGTTGAACACTTAATGCTTTATACATCATGTGTATCAGTGTTAAAATCTCTTGTTAAATCATTTTCCTGGTTGCAGTCCTCTTCTCTGAAACCTCACCTTTTTTTTTCTCAGTATCGCTCATGTGTGTGTGTGCAGGGTACAGGAACCCTGGTATGCAAACAAAACACCTGCCTCACGGTCTCATGCAGAGTGCGGAGGTTAACACCTTTTTTTTTCCTTCCCTGTCGTGTTTTGCAGACTTTGTTTTTCTAGTTTTTCCGTCCTGATGTCGTGTGCAGACATCTCAGCATGACGGTGAAAGGACCCACTTATGATTTACACAGAACAGAACATTGTTCACGTCTGACCTTTTGCTTTTTAAGTTGTTTTCAGAAGAATTGTTGGTGAATTGAGTGATGTTCTGACAAAAAGCCTCAGTGTGGTTTCAGACACATAGTGTGTTAGGTTTCACTTTGATAACCACAGGTATCTTCATATTTTAGTCAGACAGCAGCTCTTTCATACGCATCTCCTTTTTTCAGCCACAAGACTTATGTTAATAATTGAAATAAGAAGAAGAATGAGATGAGATTATAGTGTGTTGTGTGTTAAGACTATGAGTTTGCCCTTAAATTTAGATTTTGCTTAAAAGCAAATTGTGAAACCATGGTTATATATCACTTGGGGAACTGAAAGAAGAAACACACACACACACAAATCCATGTGCTTGTTTTGTTTTGATTCTTAAATCTTGAAAGTTTGAATAGCAACCATTGTTTTCCCTCAGCCGTTTCTATTTAGGGGACAAAGTAGTATTTTTGGAGGATTTTTAGTCGGTAGTCATGACTCATCTAACCCATGACATCAGGATGAGACAGGGATGCTGACTATTCACTGACAACATGGATGGAACAAAAGATTTTTTACATTAACAATACAAAGGGTCAATCAAACGGTTGCATTGAACATTTGTCTTCATGTATTACATGAGGTACATAATTCCCATAACATATCCCTCCAGCATCATTTTAACAAATGTTGTAGAGTGTGAGAGCGAAAACCCTATCGAGCAGTTCTAATTATCCATTTTCCTTCTAGATAGGGAACCTCTCTCACGGCAACCACACGCAGGTACTCCATTTGACAAGGCATAAAAGCACAACTTCAAAAGCATTTTCATTATATTGTTACCTCAAAACGAATTCAATGGGGACCAATTCAGAACACTACAACTTCAGCTAGATTTCCTGTAGTACCATCATAATCAGCAGAATAAACACATAAACAAAATGTTCTTAAACCATGTTGTTCTTATCTTCATCGCACATTGTACCATATAGATCATCATTTGTCAAATCATTTTCTTGGTGGTCATCGGTGGTGGGGACTCTTTCATGCAGCATAGTTGTTTGGGTCAAAGCGGTGTCACTGAGTCTCTGTAACAGTCCTCTCAAACAGGAAATACAAAAACATCCACAAGTGATTAGAACAGCAATCATCACACCTGCAGATAGTGATGCTGCCATCAGGTGCTGTATTATTTAGGAATAAATGTACAACACATATCTCCAAACATTCTACATTCTACAGTACTCCTCCTTTTTCAGCAACATCATGTCTAAAGCCATCCTATCCTGCCATGCCATTAAACTAGTCTTATCTAACTCTTGATGTATGCCTCCAATTGCTTCCTTAGTGAAATTCAAAAAATCTCTGTTGATTATAATACACATTTTTATCCAATCCACATTTTTATTAACAGTTTCCCATCATGCCAGGAGTGATCAAACCATCCTGCTGGTGCATTTCTCTTTATAATACTCCTTGAGTATTTTACACATACTTTCCACATCTCTTGTTTCCCTCAGGACACAGTGAGGATTCTCGCTCTTGATACCAAACGAGGCAGTCTTTTTCAACCCCCCAAATCTTTATTTTCCAAGGTTTGGATCTCACGAGGCCCCCTGTGACGGCCTCAGCTCTAGGCTGCCCCTGGAAACTAAATCTAACTTCATCTCACTTAATTGTGACAATAGCACACGTATTATCACTGCACCTCTCCTAGTCGCCCACCTAGATTGTTCCTATTGATCTATTCCTCATGTTATCATACCTGGCCTTATGGCACTATATTTAAAATAGGAATGCAATTGTGGTCATACATGAAACAGTTATTAAACACAGCTTTAATTCCGGCATGGTGAATGCTTCTACTTATCTGACAGGCATTTGTGCTCTTTTGCAGTGTGTGATCCGTGTCTGTCTTTCAGGTATGTGTACTGCTGTAGGTGGAGACAGTAGTACTTGATAGGGCCCTTCCCAGCGTGAAGCTGACCAATTCACCAACACCCAATCTCCTGGATGAATTGGCCCTCCTGTGGGTGCTGGATCTGGTTTTATTGACTAGTCTGCCTTGAGCATTGTGCTTAGAATTCATTAATCATGAGGCACACATGTTTCTTAGTAGTTTTAAAATCCATGTAGTAAATAGGTTTATCTATTGTAGACACCATCCCTCCTGATGAATCGTCAACTCGTCTGGGTCGCCCTCGTCTTCTCTGCCGTGGAATCCCTGAAGAGAACACAGCATCCTACGTCTCTCCTCATAACTTCTGATATCTCCTGAGCTAATTGTCAAATACACTTAAGAGATGTCTATGGAAATATACATTATTCTACATTATTTCAGCCCTATAATGACTTAGTTTATGACCACTTCAGTTATCCTCTCATCACATCAACCACATCCACACAGCACACGCCTCTTCTCCTATAATGAGTTTCAACAACACTTATACCCCAATTACTATTTTTTATTTAATGAATATGTTAATTCATTAGTACTGTTGTTTTTATCAAAGGACCATCTGTCCACCAGCAGCCCTTCTGGCTTCACAGCCTGCAATGACCTCATGTCAAAACAGCTTTTCCCCACAAACACGCACATAAAACAACACAAAACCATGGCGCACACATTAAAACATCACAAAACACAAAACAACACACGACAACGCTTAGTCTAAATCTTAAATATTACTCAGTCTCAATTTTAAAGTTATGTCGACAAATCTTAATTTTAACACTCTTTTTAAAACGTTTTCTCTTCTTTTCATCCTCTGTTCTCAATTTCTTCTTTACGTTGTCTCACTTCCTTTTCTTTCTTGCTTCTGCCTCTTCTTACTTCCCTTTGACTTCACCTCTATCTTTTCTACCAGTTTTTATTTACATTCTTCTACCCGTAATTTTCCTCTAAACCCATATTTATTTTCCCATCTTTTTATATACTTTACATTATCTAATGCCTTCTGGACCATTTGTTTTGCATCACCTTCATATTGAACCTCGTCAGGTTCACAACAACATTTATAACAACTATTACAATTTCCCATTTTGATATAAAAAACAAAAAAACCTTCAATTTTTTTCGTACTTTTATTTTAATGTTCCTTTTTTTTATTTTTATTATTATTTTTTTTTATTTTACCGGTCTTTTCATTTCTTTTTCTTAGTTAGGATCGATCCATTTCTGTACCGGTTTTTTCACTTCAGTAGAAGAATACCATGACTTACAGTTTCTTTCGAAATCTGGCAGCGCATATTCAACTTACTGTTGTTACTTTTGAGCTGAATTTGTTTTTAAATTTAGAAATGGTTGTTTCTTACCCTTTTGATGATTTGAGTCCCTGACTCAATGTTTGTCTGGCTGATCCGTCTCCCCTCCTTGGTTGGGCCCCGTCACTGTCCCACTCTTCACAGGACCTGGCCTCCATGACCAAAACGGAGCTTTAAGAGCCCTGTGGTGGAGGACTTTTAGGAGGATTTCTTTTTTCTTACCCCGCCTTGCAAGGTCTTCAGGTCCGTTGATGTGAAGAGAGCGACAGATATTGGGGCCCCACGTTGGGCGCCAAGTTGTCAAAAGAATTGAGATCCATAGGAAGGAGATTGGAGTCAGCTCAGTGTCCAAACAAGGGTTTAATCTTGTACAAGAGGAGCATTCACAAAGCAACACACAGGCCAGTTACAAAGTGAAGACTCTCTGTCTTGGAGGAAACACATGATATTTATCTGTCTCAATGGGTCTGCTATCACCCTGCCATGAGGTGCAGACCCCCGCCTCTGTGGGTCTGTTATCACCTTGCCCTAAGTCGCTGACCCTTTTGTCTCTATTCACAAGTCATATCAAACAGTTCCTAAAACAATACAAAGGGTCAATGGTCGCAGGTCACATCAAACGGTTGCATTAAACATTTGTCTTCACGTATTACATGAGGTACATAATTCCCATAACAGACACTTCATGAAAGGCTCGCGTAATAGAAAATAAAATCTGTGTCAGTCTATGATATCTGAAGAATATGTTTGCTGCTTTTTACATCATAAAGTAACTAAGTAACAAAATAACACATTTGAACACGTACTGAAGGAGGCAGCTGTGATGGAAAATCATTGATTTCCTCGATGGACCCTGGGGTGAGAGTGAAATCCGGGATGTGCTGCACTGACTACAGGTGGTTTCTCATCAGCTTGTCTTTAGCTTTAGCTTTTGTGCATATAAACAGGCTGAGGTTAGAAAAACACTGGAAATGTCACAGTCACATAACTGCTTTTATACTTGGGGAAGTGGAAAAGCTGGCACATTGATTAAAGGTAAATGCTTGTAACTGCAATGGAAACAGATTCAGTGAATAAAGGACAGCGTTTTGGCATAAACACCGTCCTTGTCAGCACCAGTAGTCGTCATGGAGACAGAAACCTGGTCCGAATGAAGCTTAAGTTTAGGGCTAAGATCTGAATTGTAGTTAGGTTAATAAGGAATGAATTTGCTTGTTAGGGATGGGGATAATGCATGTGTGCATGGGAAGGCAGGTCTCCTCCAGCATCACCCTGAGCATCGGTGCACCACAGGGCTGTGTGTTGAGCCCCTACCTCTTCTCCCTCTCCACACTCTCCAATGCAAACCCACCCACGAAGCCAACACCATCGTGGTAGGCAGGATCACGAGCAACAACGAGGCCGCCTACAGGACAGCGGTAGAGAACCACTCATTTACCTCATCAAGCTTTACCTCCTTATCCAGCTATGGAAATGAAACAGTTCTATGTGTACGACTGGTGGTGTATTTGACTGGTGCAGTATTTGACTGGTGGTGTATTTGACTGGTGCAGTATTTGACTGGTGGTGTATTTGACTGGTGGTGTATTTGACTGGTGGTGTATTTGACTGGTGCAGTATTTGACTGGTGCAGTATTTGACTGGTGGTGTATTTGACTGGTGGTGTATTTGACTGGTGCAGTATTTGACTGGTGGTGTATTTGACTGGTGGTGTATTTGACTGGTGCAGTATTTGACTGGTGCAGTATTTGACTGGTGGTGTATTTGACTGGTGGTGTATTTGACTGGTGCAGTATTTGACTGGTGGTGTATTTGACTGGTGCAGTATTTGACTGGTGCAGTATTTGACTGGTGCAGTATTTGACTGGTGGTGTATTTGACTGGTGGTGTATTTGACTTGTGCAGTATTTGACTGGTGCAGTATTTGACTGGTGGTGTATTTGACTGGTGGTGTATTTGACTGGTGGTGTATTTGACTGGTGCAGTATTTGACTGGTGGTGTATTTGACTGGTGCAGTATTTGACTGGTGGTGTATTTGACTGGTGGTGTATTTGACTGGTGGTGTATTTGACTGGTGCAGTATTTGACTGGTGGTGTATTTGACTGGTGGTGTATTTGACTGGTGGTGTATTTGACTGGTGCAGTATTTGACTGGTGGTGTATTTGACTGGTGGTGTATTTGACTGGTGCAGTATTTGACTGGTGGTGTATTTGACTGGTGGTGTATTTGACTGGTGGTGTATTTGACTGGTGGTGTATTTGACTGGTGCAGTATTTGACTGGTGCAGTATTTGACTGGTGGTGTATTTGACTGGTGGTGTATTTGACTGGTGCAGTATTTGACTGGTGGTGTATTTGACTGGTGGTGTATTTGACTGGTGGTGTATTTGACTGTTGCAGTATTTGACTGGTGCAGTATTTGACTGGTGGTGTATTTGACTGGTGGTGTATTTGACTGGTGGTGTATTTGACTGGTGCAGTATTTGACTGGTGCAGTATTTCACTGGTGGTGTATTTGACTGGTGGTGTATTTGACTTGTGCAGTATTTGACTGGTGCAGTATTTGACTGGTGGTGTATTTGACTGGTGCAGTATTTGACTGGTGGTGTATTTGACTGGTGCAGTATTTGACTGGTGCAGTATTTGACTGGTGCAGTATTTGACTGGTGGTGTATTTGACTGGTGGTGTATTTGACTGGTGGTGTATTTGACTGGTGCAGTATTTGACTGGTAGTGTATTTGACTGGTGCAGTATTTGACTGGTGGTGTATTTGACTGGTGCAGTATTTGACTGGTGGTGTATTTGACTGGTGCAGTATTTGACTGGTGCAGTATTTGACTGGTGGTGTATTTGACTGGTGGTGTATTTGACTGGTGGTGTATTTGACTGGTGCAGTATTTGACTGGTGCAGTATTTGACTGGTGGTGTATTTGACTGGTGGTGTATTTGACTGGTGGTGTATTTGACTAGTGCAGTATTTGACTGGTGCAGTATTTGACTGGTGGTGTATTTGACTGGTGGTGTATTTGACTGGTGCAGTATTTGACTGGTGCAGTATTTGACTGGTGGTGTATTTGACTGGTGCAGTATTTGACTGGTGCAGTATTTGACTGGTGCAGTATTTGACTGGTGGTGTATTTGACTGGTGCAGTATTTGACTGGTGGTGTATTTGACTGGTGCAGTATTTGACTGGTGGTGTATTTGACTGGTGGTGTATTTGACTGGTGCAGTATTTGACTGGTGCAGTATTTGACTGGTGGTGTATTTGACTGGTGGTGTATTTGACTGGTGCAGTATTTGACTGGTGGTGTATTTGACTGGTGGTGTATTTGACTGGTGGTGTATTTGACTGGTGCAGTATTTGACTGGTGCAGTATTTGACTGGTGGTGTATTTGACTGGTGGTGTATTTGACTGGTGGTGTATTTGACTGGTGCAGTATTTGACTGGTGGTGTATTTGACTGGTGCAGTATTTGACTGGTGCAGTATTTGACTGGTGGTGTATTTGACTGGTGCAGTATTTGACTGGTGGTGTATTTGACTGGTGCAGTATTTGACTGGTGGTGTATTTGACTGGTGGTGTATTTGACTGGTGCAGTATTTGACTGGTGCAGTATTTGACTGGTGGTGTATTTGACTGGTGGTGTATTTGACTGGTGCAGTATTTGACTGGTGGTGTATTTGACTGGTGGTGTATTTGACTGGTGGTGTATTTGACTGGTGCAGTATTTGACTGGTGCAGTATTTGACTGGTGGTGTATTTGACTGGTGGTGTATTTGACTGGTGCAGTATTTGACTGGTGGTGTATTTGACTGGTGCAGTATTTGACTGGTGCAGTATTTGACTGGTGCAGTATTTGACTGGTGGTGTATTTGACTGGTGGTGTATTTGACTTGTGCAGTATTTGACTGGTGCAGTATTTGACTGGTGGTGTATTTGACTGGTGGTGTATTTGACTGGTGGTGTATTTGACTGGTGCAGTATTTGACTGGTGGTGTATTTGACTGGTGCAGTATTTGACTGGTGGTGTATTTGACTGGTGGTGTATTTGACTGGTGGTGTATTTGACTGGTGCAGTATTTGACTGGTGGTGTATTTGACTGGTGGTGTATTTGACTGGTGGTGTATTTGACTGGTGCAGTATTTGACTGGTGGTGTATTTGACTGGTGGTGTATTTGACTGGTGGTGTATTTGACTGGTGCAGTATTTGACTGGTGGTGTATTTGACTGGTGGTGTATTTGACTGGTGGTGTATTTGACTGGTGCAGTATTTGACTGGTGCAGTATTTGACTGGTGGTGTATTTGACTGGTGGTGTATTTGACTGGTGCAGTATTTGACTGGTGGTGTATTTGACTGGTGGTGTATTTGACTGGTGGTGTATTTGACTGTTGCAGTATTTGACTGGTGCAGTATTTGACTGGTGGTGTATTTGACTGGTGGTGTATTTGACTGGTGGTGTATTTGACTGGTGCAGTATTTGACTGGTGCAGTATTTCACTGGTGGTGTATTTGACTGGTGGTGTATTTGACTTGTGCAGTATTTGACTGGTGCAGTATTTGACTGGTGGTGTATTTGACTGGTGCAGTATTTGACTGGTGGTGTATTTGACTGGTGCAGTATTTGACTGGTGCAGTATTTGACTGGTGCAGTATTTGACTGGTGGTGTATTTGACTGGTGGTGTATTTGACTGGTGGTGTATTTGACTGGTAGTGTATTTGACTGGTGCAGTATTTGACTGGTGGTGTATTTGACTGGTGCAGTATTTGACTGGTGGTGTATTTGACTGGTGCAGTATTTGACTGGTGCAGTATTTGACTGGTGGTGTATTTGACTGGTGCAGTATTTGACTGGTGGTGTATTTGACTGGTGCAGTATTTGACTGGTGCAGTATTTGACTGGTGGTGTATTTGACTGGTGGTGTATTTGACTAGTGCAGTATTTGACTGGTGCAGTATTTGACTGGTGGTGTATTTGACTGGTGGTGTATTTGACTGGTGCAGTATTTGACTGGTGCAGTATTTGACTGGTGGTGTATTTGACTGGTGCAGTATTTGACTGGTGCAGTATTTGACTGGTGCAGTATTTGACTGGTGGTGTATTTGACTGGTGCAGTATTTGACTTGTGCAGTATTTGACTGGTGCAGTATTTGACTGGTGGTGTATTTGACTGGTGGTGTATTTGACTAGTGCAGTATTTGACTGGTGCAGTATTTGACTGGTGGTGTATTTGACTGGTGGTGTATTTGACTGGTGCAGTATTTGACTGGTGCAGTATTTGACTGGTGGTGTATTTGACTGGTGTAGTATTTGACTGGTGCAGTATTTGACTGGTGGTGTATTTGACTGGTGCAGTATTTGACTTGTGCAGTATTTGACTGGTGCAGTATTTGACTGGTGGTGTATTTGACTGGTGGTGTATTTGACTGGTGCAGTATTTGACTGGTGGTGTATTTGACTGGTGCAGTATTTGACTGGTGGTATATTTGACTGGTGGTGTATTTGACTGGTGGTGTATTTGACTGGTGAGTATTTGACTGGTGGTGTATTTGACTGGTGCAGTATTAGACTGGTTGTGTATTTGACTGGTGGTGTATTTGACTGGTTGTGTATTTGACTGGTGGTGTATTTGACTGGTGCAGTATTTGACTGGTGGTGTATTTGACTGGTGGTGTATTTGGCTGGTGGTGTATTTGACTGGTGCAGTATTTGACTGGTGGTGTATTTGACTGGTGGTGTATTTGACTGGTGGTGTATTTGACTGGTGGTGTATTTGACTGGTGCAGTATTTGACTGGTGGTGTATTTGACTGGTGCAGTATTTGACTGGTGGTGTATTTGACTGGTGCAGTATTTGACTGGTGCAGTATTTGACTGGTGGTGTATTTGACTGGTGGTGTATTTGACTGGTGGTGTATTTGACTGGTGGTGTATTTGACTGGTGGTGTATTTGACTGGTGCAGTATTTGACTGGTGCAGTATTTGACTGGTGGTGTATTTGACTGGTGGTGTATTTGACTGGTGCAGTATTTGACTGGTGCAGTATTTGACTGGTGGTGTATTTGACTGGTGCAGTATTTGACTGGTGCAGTATTTGACTGGTGCAGTATTTGACTGGTGGTGTATTTGACTGGTGCAGTATTTGACTTGTGCAGTATTTGACTGGTGCAGTATTTGACTGGTGGTGTATTTGACTGGTGGTGTATTTGACTGGTGCAGTATTTGACTGGTGGTGTATTTGACTGGTGCAGTATTTGACTGGTGGTGTATTTGACTGGTGGTGTATTTGACTGGTGGTGTATTTGACTGGTGCAGTATTTGACTGGTGGTGTATTTGACTGGTGGTGTATTTGACTGGTGGTGTATTTGACTGGTGCAGTATTTGACTGGTGCAGTATTTGACTGGTGGTGTATTTGACTGGTGATGTATTTGACTGGTGGTGTATTTGACTTGTGCAGTATTTGACTGGTGCAGTATTTGACTGGTGGTGTATTTGACTGGTGCAGTATTTGACTGGTGGTGTATTTGACTGGTGGTGTATTTGACTGGTGGTGTATTTGACTGGTGCAGTATTAGACTGGTTGTGTATTTGACTGGTGGTGTATTTGACTGGTGGTGTATTTGACTGGTGGTGTATTTGACTGGTGCAGTATTTGACTGGTGCAGTATTTGACTGGTGGTGTATTTGACTGGTGGTGTATTTGACTTGTGCAGTATTTGACTGGTGCAGTATTTGACTGGTGGTGTATTTGACTGGTGCAGTATTTGACTGGTGGTGTATTTGACTGGTGCAGTATTTGACTGGTGCAGTATTTGACTGGTGCAGTATTTGACTGGTGGTGTATTTGACTGGTGGTGTATTTGACTGGTGGTGTATTTGACTGGTGCAGTATTTGACTGGTAGTGTATTTGACTGGTGGTGTATTTGACTGGTGCAGTATTTGACTGGTGGTGTATTTGACTGGTGCAGTATTTGACTGGTGCAGTATTTGACTGGTGGTGTATTTGACTGGTGCAGTATTTGACTGGTGCAGTATTTGACTGGTGGTGTATTTGACTTGTGCAGTATTTGACTGGTGCAGTATTTGACTGGTGCAGTATTTGACTGGTGCAGTATTTGACTGGTGCAGTATTTGACTGGTGGTGTATTTGACTGGTGGTGTATTTGACTGGTGGTGTATTTGATTGGTGGTGTATTTGACTGGTGCAGTATTTGACTGGTGCAGTATTTGACTGGTGGTGTATTTGACTGGTGCAGTATTTGACTGGTGCAGTATTTGACTGGTGGTGTATTTGACTTGTGCAGTATTTCACTGGTGCAGTATTTGACTGGTGGTGTATTTGACTTGTGCAGTATTTCACTGGTGCAGTATTTGACTGGTGGAGTATTTGACTGGTGGTGTATTTGACTGGTGGTGTATTTGACTGGTGGTGTATTTGACTGGTGCAGTATTTGACTGGTGGTGTATTTGACTGGTGCAGTATTTGACTGGTGCAGTATTTGACTGGTGGTGTATTTGACTGGTGCAGTATTTGACTAGTGCAGTATTTGACTGGTGGTGTATTTGACTTGTGCAGTATTTCACTGTTGCAGTATTTGACTGGTGGTGTATTTGACTGGTGGTGTATTTGACTGGTGGTGTATTTGACTGGTGGTGTATTTGACTGGTGCAGTATTTGACTGGTGGTGTATTTGACTGGTGGTGTATTTGACTGGTGGTGTATTTGACTGGTGCAGTATTTGACTGGTGCAGTATTTGACTGGTGGTGTATTTGACTTGTGCAGTATTTCACTGGTGCAGTATTTGACTGGTGGTGTATTTGACTTGTGCAGTATTTCACTGGTGCAGTATTTGACTGGTGGTGTATTTGACTGGTGGTGTATTTGACTGGTGCAGTATTTGACTGGTGGTGTATTTGACTGGTGCAGTATTTGACTGGTGCAGTATTTGACTGGTGGTGTATTTGACTGGTGCAGTATTTGACTGGTGGTGTATTTGACTGGTGCAGTATTTGACTGGTGCAGTATTTGACTGGTGGTGTATTTGACTGGTGCAGTATTTGACTAGTGCAGTATTTGACTGGTGGTGTATTTGACTTGTGCAGTATTTCACTGGTGCAGTATTTGACTGGTGGTGTATTTGACTGGTGGTGTATTTGACTGGTGCAGTATTTGACTGGTGGTGTATTTGACTTGTGCAGTATTTCACTGGTGCAGTATTTGACTGGTGGTGTATTTGACTTGTGCAGTATTTCACTGGTGCAGTATTTGACTGGTGGTGTATTTGACTTGTGCAGTATTTGACTGGTGCAGTATTTGACTGGTGGTGTATTTGACTGGTGCAGTATTTGACTGGTGGTGTATTTGACTGGTGGTGTATTTGACTGGTGGTGTATTTGATTGGTGGTGTATTTGACTGGTGCAGTATTTGACTGGTGCAGTATTTGACTGGTGGTGTATTTGACTGGTGCAGTATTTGACTGGTGCAGTATTTGACTGGTGCAGTATTTGACTGGTGCAGTATTTGACTGGTGGTGTATTTGACTGGTGCAGTATTTGACTTGTGCAGTATTTGACTGGTGGTGTATTTGACTGGTGCAGTATTTGACCGGTGGTGTATTTGACTGGTGGTGTATTTGATTGGTGGTGTATTTGACTGGTGCAGTATTTGACTGGTGGTGTATTTGACTGGTGCAGTATTTGACTGGTGCAGTATTTGACTGGTGGTGTATTTGACTGGTGGTGTATTTGACTGGTGCAGTATTTGACTGGTGGTGTATTTGACTGGTGCAGTATTTGACTGGTGGTGTATTTGACTGGTGCAGTATTTGACTGGTGGTGTATTTGACTGGTGGTGTATTTGACTGGTGGTGTATTTGACTGGTGCAGTATTTGACTGGTGGTGTATTTGACTGGTGCAGTATTTGACTGGTGCAGTATTTGACTGGTGGTGTATTTGACTGGTGCAGTATTTGACTAGTGCAGTATTTGACTGGTGGTGTATTTGACTTGTGCAGTATTTCACTGGTGCAGTATTTGACTGGTGGTCTATTTGACTGGTGGTGTATTTGACTGGTGCAGTATTTGACTGGTGCAGTATTTGACTGGTGCAGTATTTGGCTGGTGGTGTATTTGACTTGTGCAGTATTTCACTGGTGCAGTATTTGACTGGTGGTGTATTTGACTTGTGCAGTATTTGACTGGTGCAGTATTTGACTGGTGGTGTATTTGACTGGTGGTGTATTTGACTGGTGGTGTATTTGACTGGTGCAGTATTTGACTGGTGGTGTATTTGACTGGTGCAGTATTTGACTGGTGGTGTATTTGACTGGTGCAGTATTTGACTAGTGCAGTATTTGACTGGTGGTGTATTTGACTTGTGCAGTATTTCACTGGTGCAGTATTTGACTGGTGGTGTATTTGACTGGTGGTGTATTTGACTGGTGCAGTATTTGACTGGTGGTGTATTTGACTGGTGGTGTATTTGACTGGTGGTGTATTTGACTGGTGCAGTATTTGACTGGTGCAGTATTTGACTGGTGGTGTATTTGACTTGTGCAGTATTTCACTGGTGCAGTATTTGACTGGTGGTGTATTTGACTTGTGCAGTATTTCACTGGTGCAGTATTTGACTGGTGGTGTATTTGACTGGTGGTGTATTTGACTGGTGCAGTATTTGACTGGTGGTGTATTTGACTGGTGCAGTATTTGACTGGTGCAGTATTTGACTGGTGCAGTATTTGACTAGTGCAGTATTTGACTGGTGGTGTATTTGACTTGTGCAGTATTTCACTGGTGCAGTATTTGACTGGTGGTGTATTTGACTGGTGGTGTATTTGACTGGTGGTGTATTTGACTGGTGCAGTATTTGACTGGTGGTGTATTTGACTGGTGGTGTATTTGACTTGTGCAGTATTTCACTGGTGCAGTATTTGACTGGTGCAGTATTTGACTGGTGGTGTATTTGACTGGTGCAGTATTTGACTGATGGTGTATTTGACTTGTGCAGTATTTCACTGGTGCAGTTTTTGACTGGTGGTGTATTTGACTGGTGGTGTATTTGACTGGTGGTGTATTTGACTGGTGCAGTATTTGACTGGTGGTGTATTTGACTGGTGCAGTATTTGACTGGTGGTGTATTTGACTGGTGCAGTATTTGACTGGTGGTGTATTTGACTGGTGGTGTATTTGACTGGTGGTGTATTTGACTGGTGCAGTATTTGACTGGTGCAGTATTTGACTGGTGGTGTATTTGACTTGTGCAGTATTTCACTGGTGCAGTATTTGACTGGTGGTGTATTTGACTTGTGCAGTATTTCACTGGTGCAGTATTTGACTGGTGGTGTATTTGACTTGTGCAGTATTTGACTGGTGCAGTATTTGACTGGTGCAGTATTTGACTGGTGCAGTATTTGACTGGTGGTGTATTTGACTGGTGCAGTATTTGACTGGTGGTGTATTTGACTGGTGGTGTATTTGACTGGTGGTGTATTTGATTGGTGGTGTATTTGACTGGTGCAGTATTTGACTGGTGCAGTATTTGACTGGTGGTGTATTTGACTGGTGCAGTATTTGACTGGTGGTGTATTTGACTGGTGGTGTATTTGACTGGTGGTGTATTTGACTGGTGCAGTATTTGACTTGTGCAGTATTTGACTGGTGGTGTATTTGACTGGTGCAGTATTTGACTGGTGGTGTATTTGACTGGTGGTGTATTTGATTGGTGGTGTATTTGACTGGTGCAGTATTTGACTGGTGCAGTATTTGACTGGTGGTGTATTTGACTGGTGCAGTATTTGACTGGTGCAGTATTTGACTGGTGGTGTATTTGACTGGTGCAGTATTTGACTTGTGCAGTATTTGACTGGTGGTGTATTTGACTGGTGGTGTATTTGACTGGTGTAGTATTTGACTGGTGCAGTATTTGACTGGTGGTGTATTTGACTGGTGCAGTATTTGACTAGTGCAGTATTTGACTGGTGGTGTATTTGACTTGTGCAGTATTTCACTGGTGCAGTATTTGACTGGTGGTGTATTTGACTGGTGGTGTATTTGACTGGTGGTGTATTTGACTGGTGGTGTATTTGACTGGTGGTGTATTTGACTGGTGCAGTATTTGACTGGTGCAGTATTTGACTGGTGGTGTATTTGACTTGTGCAGTATTTCACTGGTGCAGTATTTGACTGGTGGTGTATTTCACTGGTGCAGTATTTGACTGGTGGTGTATTTGACTGGTGGTGTATTTGACTGGTGCAGTATTTGACTGGTGGTGTATTTGACTGGTGCAGTATTTGACTGGTGCAGTATTTGACTGGTGGTGTATTTGACTGGTGCAGTATTTGACTAGTGCAGTATTTGACTGGTGGTGTATTTGACTTGTGCAGTATTTCACTGTTGCAGTATTTGACTGGTGGTGTATTTGACTGGTGGTGTATTTGACTGGTGGTGTATTTGACTGGTGCAGTATTTGACTGGTGCTGTATTTGACTGGTGGTGTATTTGACTGGTGGTGTATTTGACTGGTGCAGTATTTGACTGGTGCAGTATTTGACTGGTGCAGTATTTGACTGGTGGTGTATTTGACTTGTGCAGTATTTCACTGGTGCAGTATTTGACTGGTGGTGTATTTGACTTGTGCAGTATTTCACTGGTGCAGTATTTGACTGGTGGTGTATTTGACTGGTGGTGTATTTGACTGGTGGTGTATTTGACTGGTGGTGTATTTGACTGGTGCAGTATTTGACTGGTGGTGTATTTGACTGGTGGTGTATTTGACTGGTGCAGTATTTGACTGGTGGTGTATTTGACTGGTGCAGTATTTGACTAGTGCAGTATTTGACTGGTGGTGTATTTGACTTGTGCAGTATTTCACTGGTGCAGTATTTGACTGGTGGTGTATTTGACTGGTGGTGTATTTGACTGGTGCAGTATTTGACTGGTGGTGTATTTGACTGGTGCAGTATTTGACTGGTGCAGTATTTGACTGGTGGTGTATTTGACTTGTGCAGTATTTCACTGGTGCAGTATTTGACTGGTGGTGTATTTGACTTGTGCAGTATTTCACTGGTGCAGTATTTGACTGGTGGTGTATTTGACTTGTGCAGTATTTGACTGGTGCAGTATTTGACTGGTGCAGTATTTGACTGGTGCAGTATTTGACTGGTGCAGTACTTGACTGGTGGTGTATTTGACTGGTGCAGTATTTGACTGGTGGTGTATTTGACTGGTGGTGTATTTGACTGGTGGTGTATTTGATTGGTGGTGTATTTGACTGGTGCAGTATTTGACTGGTGCAGTATTTGACTGGTGGTGTATTTGACTGGTGCAGTATTTGACTGGTGCAGTATTTGACTGGTGCAGTATTTGACTGGTGCAGTATTTGACTGGTGGTGTATTTGACTGGTGCAGTATTTGACTTGTGCAGTATTTGACTGGTGGTGTATTTGACTGGTGCAGTATTTGACTGGTGGTGTATTTGACTGGTGGTGTATTTGATTGGTGGTGTATTTGACTGGTGCAGTATTTGACTGGTGGTGTATTTGACTGGTGCAGTATTTGACTGGTGCAGTATTTGACTGGTGGTGTATTTGACTGGTGGTGTATTTGACTTGTGCAGTATTTGACTGGTGGTGTATTTGACTGGTGGTGTATTTGACTGGTGCAGTATTTGACTGGTGGTGTATTTGACTGGTGCAGTATTTGACTGGTGGTGTATTTGACTTGTGCAGTATTTGACTGGTGGTGTATTTGACTGGTGGTGTATTTGACTGGTGGTGTATTTGACTTGTGCAGTATTTCACTGGTGCAGTATTTGACTGGTGGTGTATTTGACTTGTGCAGTATTTCACTGGTGCAGTATTTGACTGGTGGTGTATTTGACTTGTGCAGTATTTGACTGGTGCAGTATTTGACTGGTGCAGTATTTGACTGGTGGTGTATTTGACTTGTGCAGTATTTGACTGGTGGTGTATTTGACTGGTGGTGTATTTGACTGGTGGTGTATTTGATTGGTGGTGTATTTGACTGGTGCAGTATTTGACTGGTGCAGTATTTGACTGGTGGTGTATTTGACTGGTGCAGTATTTGACTGGTGCAGTATTTGACTGGTGCAGTATTTGACTGGTGCAGTATTTGACTTGTGGTGTATTTGACTGGTGCAGTATTTGACTTGTGCAGTATTTGACTGGTGGTGTATTTGACTGGTGCAGTATTTGACTGGTGGTGTATTTGACTGGTGGTGTATTTGATTGGTGGTGTATTTGACTGGTGGTGTATTTGACTGGTGCAGTATTTGACTGGTGCAGCATTTGACTGGTGGTGTATTTGACTGGTGGTGTATTTGACTTGTGCAGTATTTCACTGGTGCAATATTTGACTGGTGGTGTATTTGACTGGTGCAGTATTTGACTGGTGGTGTATTTGACTGGTGCAGTATTTGACTGGTGGTGTATTTGACTGGTGGTGTATTTGACTGGTGGTGTATTTGACTGGTGCAGTATTTGACTGGTGGTGTATTTGACTGGTGCAGTATTTGACTGGTGCAGTATTTGACTGGTGGTGTATTTGACTGGTGCAGTATTTGACTAGTGCAGTATTTGACTGGTGGTGTATTTGACTTGTGCAGTATTTCACTGGTGCAGTATTTCACTGGTGGTCTAATTGACTGGTGGTGTATTTGACTGGTGGTGTATTTGACTGGTGCAGTATTTGACTGGTGCAGTATTTGACTGGTGCAGTATTTGGCTGGTGGTGTATTTGACTTGTGCAGTATTTCACTGGTGCAATATTTGACTGGTGGTGTATTTGACTTGTGCAGTATTTGACTGGTGCAGTATTTGACTGGTGGTGTATTTGACTGGTGGTGTATTTGACTGGTGGTGTATTTGACTGGTGGTGTATTTGACTTGTGCAGTATTTGACTGGTGGTGTATTTGACTGGTGGTGTATTTGACTGGTGCAGTATTTGACTGGTGGTGTATTTGACTGGTGCAGTATTTGACTGGTGGTGTATTTGACTTGTGCAGTATTTGACTGGTGGTGTATTTGACTGGTGGTGTATTTGACTGGTGGTGTATTTGACTTGTGCAGTATTTCACTGGTGCAGTATTTGACTGGTGGTGTATTTGACTTGTGCAGTATTTCACTGGTGCAGTATTTGACTGGTGGTGTATTTGACTTGTGCAGTATTTGACTGGTGCAGTATTTGACTGGTGCAGTATTTGACTGGTGCAGTATTTGACTGGTGGTGTATTTGACTGGTGGCAGTATTTGACTGGTGGTGTATTTGACTGGTGGTGTATTTGACTGGTGGTGTATTTGATTGGTGTGTATTTGACTGGTGCAGTATTTGACTGGTGCAGTATTTGACTGGTGGTGTATTTGACTGGTGCAGTATTTGACTGGTGCAGTATTTGACTGGTGCAGTATTTGACTGGTGCAGTATTTGACTTGTGGTGTATTTGACTGGTGCAGTATTTGACTTGTGCAGTATTTGACTGGTGGTGTATTTGACTGGTGCAGTATTTGACTGGTGGTGTATTTGACTGGTGGTGTATTTGATTGGTGGTGTATTTGACTGGTGGTGTATTTGACTGGTGCAGTATTTGACTGGTGCAGCATTTGACTGGTGGTGTATTTGACTGGTGGTGTATTTGACTTGTGCAGTATTTGACTGGTGGTGTATTTGACTGGTGGTGTATTTGACTGGTGCAGTATTTGACTGGTGGTGTATTTGACTGGTGCAGTATTTGACTGGTGGTGTATTTGACTGGTGGTGTATTTGACTGGTGGTGTATTTGACTGGTGCAGTATTTGACTGGTGGTGTATTTGACTGGTGCAGTATTTGACTGGTGCAGTATTTGACTGGTGGTGTATTTGACTGGTGCAGTATTTGACTAGTGCAGTATTTGACTGGTGGTGTATTTGACTTGTGCAGTATTTCACTGGTGCGAGTATTTGCACTGGTGGTCTATTTGACTGGTGTGTATTTGACTGGTGGTGTATTTGACTGGGTGCAGTATTTGGACTGGTGCAGTATTTGACTGGTGCAGTATTTGGCTGGTGGTGTATTTGACTTGGTGCAGTATTTCGACTGGTGCAGTATTTGACTGGTGGTGTATTTGACTTGTGCAGTATTTGACTGGTGCAGTATTTGACTGGTGGTGTATTTGACTGGTGGTGTATTTGACTGGTGGTGTATTGACTGGTGCAGTATTTGACTGGTGGTGTATTTGACTGGTGGTGTATTTGACTGGTGGTGTATTTGACTGGTGCAGTATTTGACTGGTGGTGTATTTGACTGGTGTGTATTTGACTGGTGGGTGTATTTGACTGGTGCAGTATTTGACTGGTGAGTGTATTTGACTGGTGGTGTATTTGACTGGTGCAGTATTTGACTGGTGGTGTATTTGACTGGTGGTGTATTTGACTGGTGCAGTATTTGACTAGTGCAGTATTTGACTGGTGGTGTATTTGACTTGTGCAGTATTTCACTGGTGCAGTATTTGACTGGTGGTGTATTTGACTGGTGGTGTATTTGACTGGTGGTGTATTTGACTGGTGCAGTATTTGACTGGTGGTGTATTTGAC
>NC_081146.1:1824164-1854164 GCF_958295425.1 Solea solea
AGTATTTGACTGGTGGTGTATTTGACTTGTGCAGTATTTCACTGGTGCAGTATTTGACTGGTGGTGTATTTGACTGGTGGTGTATTTGACTGGTGCAGTATTTGACTGGTGGTGTATTTGACTGGTGGTGTATTTGACTTGTGCAGTATTTCACTGGTGCAGTATTTGACTGGTGCAGTATTTGACTGGTGGTGTATTTGACTGGTGCAGTATTTGACTGGTGGTGTATTTGACTTGTGCAGTATTTCACTGGTGCAGTTTTGACTGGTGGTGTATTTGACTGGTGTGTATTTGACTGGTGGTGTATTTGACTGGTGCAGTATTTGACTGGTGGTGTATTTGACTGGTGCAGTATTTGACTAGTGCAGTATTTGACTGGTGGTGTATTTGACTTGTGCAGTATTTCACTGGTGCAGTATTTGACTGGTGGTGTATTTGACTGGTGGTGTGTTTGACTGGTGGTGTATTTGACTGGTGCAGTATTTGACTGGTGCAGTATTTGACTGGTGCAGTATTTGACTGGTGGTGTATTTGACTTGTGCAGTATTTCACTGGTGCAGTATTTGACTGGTGGTGTATTTGACTTGTGCAGTATTTCACTGGTGCAGTATTTGACTGGTGGTGTATTTGACTGGTGGTGTATTTGACTGGTGCAGTATTTGACTGGTGGTGTATTTGACTGGTGCAGTATTTGACTGGTGCAGTATTTGACTGGTGGTGTATTTGACTGGTGCAGTATTTGACTAGTGCAGTATTTGACTGGTGGTGTATTTGACTTGTGCAGTATTTCACTGTTGCAGTATTTGACTGGTGGTGTATTTGACTGGTGGTGTATTTGACTGGTGGTGTATTTGACTGGTGGTGTATTTGACTGGTGCAGTATTTGACTGGTGGTGTATTTGACTGGTGGTGTATTTGACTGGTGCAGTATTTGACTGGTGCAGTATTTGACTGGTGGTGTATTTGACTTGTGCAGTATTTCACTGGTGCAGTATTTGACTGGTGGTGTATTTGACTTGTGCAGTATTTCACTGGTGCAGTATTTGACTGGTGGTGTATTTGACTGGTGCAGTATTTCACTGGTGCAGTATTTGACTGGTGGTGTATTTGACTGGTGGTGTATTTGACTGGTGGTGTATTTGACTGGTGCAGTATTTGACTGGTGGTGTATTTGACTGGTGGTGTATTTGACTTGTGCAGTATTTCACTGGTGCAGTATTTGACTGGTGGTGTATTTGACTTGTGCAGTATTTCACTGGTGGTGTATTTGACTGGTGGTGTATTTGACTGGTGGTGTATTTGACTGGTGCAGTATTTGACTGGTGGTGTATTTGACTGGTGCAGTATTTGACTGGTGCAGTATTTGACTGGTGGTGTATTTGACTGGTGCAGTATTTGACTAGTGCAGTATTTGACTGGTGGTGTATTTGACTTGTGCAGTATTTCACTGTTGCAGTATTTGACTGGTGGTGTATTTGACTGGTGGTGTATTTGACTGCTGGTGTATTTGACTGGTGGTGTATTTGACTGGTGGTGTATTTGACTGGTGGTGTATTTGACTGGTGCAGTATTTGACTGGTGGTGTATTTGACTTGTGCAGTATTTCACTGGTGCAGTATTTGACTGGTGGTGTATTTGACTTGTGCAGTATTTCACTGGTGCAGTATTTGACTGGTGGTGTATTTGACTGGTGGTGTATTTGACTGGTGCAGTATTTGACTGGTGGTGTATTTGACTGGTGCAGTATTTGACTGGTGCAGTATTTGACTGGTGGTGTATTTGACTGGTGCAGTATTTGACTAGTGCAGTATTTGACTGGTGGTGTATTTGACTTGTGCAGTATTTCACTGGTGCAGTATTTGACTGGTGGTGTATTTGACTTGTGCAGTATTTGACTGGTGCAGTATTTGACTGGTGCAGTATTTGACTGGTGGTGTATTTGACTGGTGCAGTATTTGACTGGTGGTGTATTTGACTGGTGGTGTATTTGACTGGTGGTGTATTTGACTGGTGGTGTATTTGACTGGTGCAGTATTTGACTGGTGCAGTATTTGACTGGTGGTGTATTTGACTGGTGCAGTATTTGACTGGTGCAGTATTTGACTGGTGCAGTATTTGACTGGTGCAGTATTTGACTGGTGGTGTATTTGACTGGTGCAGTATTTGACTTGTGCAGTATTTGACTGGTGGTGTATTTGACTGGTGCAGTATTTGACTGGTGGTGTATTTGACTGGTGGTGTATTTGATTGGTGGTGTATTTGACTGGTGCAGTATTTGACTGGTGGTGTATTTGACTGGTGCAGTATTTGACTGGTGCAGTATTTGACTGGTGGTGTATTTGACTGGTGGTGTATTTGACTTGTGCAGTATTTGACTGGTGGTGTATTTGACTGGTGGTGTATTTGACTGGTGCAGTATTTGACTGGTGGTGTATTTGACTGGTGCAGTATTTGACTGGTGGTGTATTTGACTTGTGCAGTATTTCACTGGTGCAGTATTTGACTGTTGGTGTATTTGACTTGTGCAGTATTTGACTGGTGCAGTATTTGACTGGTGCAGTATTTGACTGGTGGTGTATTTGACTGGTGGTGTATTTGACTGGTGGTGTATTTGACTGGTGGTGTATTTGACTGGTGGTGTATTTGATTGGTGGTGTATTTGACTGGTGCAGTATTTGACTGGTGCAGTATTTGACTGGTGGTGTATTTGACTGGTGCAGTATTTGACTGGTGCAGTATTTGACTGGTGCAGTATTTGACTGGTGGTGTATTTGACTGGTGCAGTATTTGACTGTGCAGTATTTGACTGGTGGTGTATTTGACTGGTGCAGTATTTGACTGGGGATGTATTTGACTGGTGGTGTATTTGATTGGTGGTGTATTTGACTGGGGATGTATTTGACTGGTGGTGTATTTGACTGGTGCAGTATTTGACTGGTGCAGTATTTGACTGGTGGTGTATTTGACTGGTGGTGTATTTGACTTGTGCAGTATTTGACTGGTGGTGTATTTGACTGGTGGTGTATTTGACTGGTGGTGTATTTGACTGGTGCAGTATTTGACTGGTGGTGTATTTGACTGGTGCAGTATTTGACTGGTGGTGTATTTGACTGGTGGTGTATTTGACTGGTGGTGTATTTGACTGGTGCAGTATTTGACTGGTGGTGTATTTGACTGGTGCAGTATTTGACTGGTGCAGTATTTGACTGGTGGTGTATTTGACTGGTGCAGTATTTGACTAGTGCAGTATTTGACTGGTGGTGTATTTGACTTGTGCAGTATTTCACTGGTGCAGTATTTGACTGGTGGTGTATTTGACTGGTGGTGTATTTGACTGGTGGTGTATTTGACTGGTGCAGTATTTGACTGGTGCAGTATTTGACTGGTGGTGTATTTGACTTGTGCAGTATTTCACTGGTGCAGTATTTGACTGGTGGTGTATTTGACTTGTGCAGTATTTCACTGGTGGTGTATTTGACTGGTGGTGTATTTGACTGGTGGTGTATTTGACTGGTGCAGTATTTGACTGGTGGTGTATTTGACTGGTGCAGTATTTGACTGGTGCAGTATTTGACTGGTGGTGTATTTGACTGGTGCAGTATTTGACTAGTGCAGTATTTGACTGGTGGTGTATTTGACTTGTGCAGTATTTCACTGTTGCAGTATTTGACTGGTGGTGTATTTGACTGGTGGTGTATTTGACTGCTGGTGTATTTGACTGGTGGTGTATTTGACTGGTGGTGTATTTGACTGGTGGTGTATTTGACTGGTGCAGTATTTGACTGGTGGTGTATTTGACTTGTGCAGTATTTCACTGGTGCAGTATTTGACTGGTGGTGTATTTGACTTGTGCAGTATTTCACTGGTGCAGTATTTGACTGGTGGTGTATTTGACTGGTGGTGTATTTGACTGGTGCAGTATTTGACTGGTGGTGTATTTGACTGGTGCAGTATTTGACTGGTGCAGTATTTGACTGGTGGTGTATTTGACTGGTGCAGTATTTGACTAGTGCAGTATTTGACTGGTGGTGTATTTGACTTGTGCAGTATTTCACTGGTGCAGTATTTGACTGGTGGTGTATTTGACTGGTGGTGTATTTGACTGGTGGTGTATTTGACTGGTGGTGTATTTGACTGGTGCAGTATTTGACTGGTGCAGTATTTGACTGGTGGTGTATTTGACTTGTGCAGTATTTCACTGGTGCAGTATTTGACTGGTGGTGTATTTGACTTGTGCAGTATTTCACTGGTGCAGTATTTGACTGGTGGTGTATTTGACTTGTGCAGTATTTGACTGGTGCAGTATTTGACTGGTGCAGTATTTGACTGGTGGTGTATTTGACTGGTGCAGTATTTGACTGGTGGTGTATTTGACTGGTGGTGTATTTGACTGGTGGTGTATTTAATTGGTGGTGTATTTGACTGGTGCAGTATTTGACTGGTGCAGTATTTGACTGGTGGTGTATTTGACTGGTGCAGTATTTGACTGGTGCAGTATTTGACTGGTGCAGTATTTGACTGGTGGTGTATTTGACTGGTGCAGTATTTGACTTGTGCAGTATTTGACTGGTGGTGTATTTGACTGGTGCAGTATTTGACTGGTGGTGTATTTGACTGGTGGTGTATTTGATTGGTGGTGTATTTGACTGGTGCAGTATTTGACTGGTGGTGTATTTGACTGGTGCAGTATTTGACTGGTGCAGTATTTGACTGGTGGTGTATTTGACTGGTGGTGTATTTGACTTGTGCAGTATTTGACTGGTGGTGTATTTGACTGGTGGTGTATTTGACTGGTGCAGTATTTGACTGGTGGTGTATTTGACTGGTGCAGTATTTGACTGGTGGTGTATTTGACTTGTGCAGTATTTCACTGGTGCAGTATTTGACTGGTGGTGTATTTGACTTGTGCAGTATTTGACTGGTGCAGTATTTGACTGGTGCAGTATTTGACTGGTGGTGTATTTGACTGGTGCAGTATTTGACTGGTGGTGTATTTGACTGGTGGTGTATTTGACTGGTGGTGTATTTGATTGGTGGTGTATTTGACTGGTGCAGTATTTGACTGGTGCAGTATTTGACTGGTGGTGTATTTGACTGGTGCAGTATTTGACTGGTGCAGTATTTGACTGGTGCAGTATTTGACTGGTGGTGTATTTGACTGGTGCAGTATTTGACTGGGGATGTATTTGACTGGTGGTGTATTTGATTGGTGGTGTATTTGACTGGTGCAGTATTTGACTGGTGGTGTATTTGACTGGTGCAGTATTTGACTGGTGCAGTATTTGACTGGTGGTGTATTTGACTGGTGGTGTATTTGACTTGTGCAGTATTTGACTGGTGGTGTATTTGACTGGTGGTGTATTTGACTGGTGGTGTATTTGACTGGTGCAGTATTTGACTGGTGGTGTATTTGACTGGTGCAGTATTTGACTGGTGGTGTATTTGACTGGTGGTGTATTTGACTGGTGGTGTATTTGACTGGTGCAGTATTTGACTGGTGGTGTATTTGACTGGTGCAGTATTTGACTGGTGCAGTATTTGACTGGTGGTGTATTTGACTGGTGCAGTATTTGACTAGTGCAGTATTTGACTGGTGGTGTATTTGACTTGTGCAGTATTTCACTGGTGCAGTATTTGACTGGTGGTGTATTTGACTGGTGGTGTATTTGACTGGTGGTGTATTTGACTGGTGCAGTATTTGACTGGTGCAGTATTTGACTGGTGGTGTATTTGACTTGTGCAGTATTTCACTGGTGCAGTATTTGACTGGTGGTGTATTTGACTTGTGCAGTATTTCACTGGTGGTGTATTTGACTGGTGGTGTATTTGACTGGTGGTGTATTTGACTGGTGCAGTATTTGACTGGTGGTGTATTTGACTGGTGCAGTATTTGACTGGTGCAGTATTTGACTGGTGGTGTATTTGACTGGTGCAGTATTTGACTGGTGGTGTATTTGACTGGTGGTGTATTTGACTGGTGGTGTATTTGATTGGTGGTGTATTTGACTGGTGCAGTATTTGACTGGTGCAGTATTTGACTGGTGGTGTATTTGACTGGTGCAGTATTTGACTGGTGCAGTATTTGACTGGTGCAGTATTTGACTGGTGGTGTATTTGACTGGTGCAGTATTTGACTTGTGCAGTATTTGACTGGTGGTGTATTTGACTGGTGCAGTATTTGACTGGTGGTGTATTTGACTGGTGGTGTATTTGATTGGTGGTGTATTTGACTGGTGCAGTATTTGACTGGTGCAGTATTTGACTGGTGGTGTATTTGACTGGTGGTGTATTTGACTTGTGCAGTATTTGACTGGTGGTGTATTTGACTGGTGGTGTATTTGACTGGTGCAGTATTTGACTGGTGGTGTATTTGACTGGTGCAGTATTTGACTGGTGGTGTATTTGACTTGTGCAGTATTTCACTGGTGCAGTATTTGACTGGTGGTGTATTTGACTTGTGCAGTATTTGACTGGTGCAGTATTTGACTGGTGCAGTATTTGACTGGTGGTGTATTTGACTGGTGCAGTATTTGACTGGTGGTGTATTTGACTGGTGGTGTATTTGACTGGTGGTGTATTTGATTGGTGGTGTATTTGACTGGTGCAGTATTTGACTGGTGCAGTATTTGACTGGTGGTGTATTTGACTGGTGCAGTATTTGACTGGTGCAGTATTTGACTGGTGCAGTATTTGACTGGTGGTGTATTTGACTGGTGCAGTATTTGACTTGTGCAGTATTTGACTGGTGGTGTATTTGACTGGTGCAGTATTTGACTGGGGATGTATTTGACTGGTAGTGTATTTGATTGGTGGTGTATTTGACTGGTGCAGTATTTGACTGGTGGTGTATTTGACTGGTGCAGTATTTGACTGGTGCAGTATTTGACTGGTGGTGTATTTGACTGGTGGTGTATTTGACTTGTGCAGTATTTGACTGGTGGTGTATTTGACTGGTGGTGTATTTGACTGGTGGTGTATTTGACTGGTGCAGTATTTGACTGGTGGTGTATTTGACTGGTGCAGTATTTGACTGGTGGTGTATTTGACTGGTGGTGTATTTGACTGGTGGTGTATTTGACTGGTGCAGTATTTGACTGGTGGTGTATTTGACTGGTGCAGTATTTGACTGGTGCAGTATTTGACTGGTGGTGTATTTGACTGGTGCAGTATTTGACTAGTGCAGTATTTGACTGGTGGTGTATTTGACTTGTGCAGTATTTGACTAGTGCAGTATTTGACTGGTGGTGTATTTGACTTGTGCAGTATTTCACTGGTGCAGTATTTGACTGGTGGTCTATTTGACTGGTGGTGTATTTGACTGGTGCAGTATTTGGCTGGTGGTGTATTTGACTTGTGCAGTATTTCACTGGTGCAGTATTTGACTGGTGGTGTATTTGACTTGTGCAGTATTTGACTGGTGCAGTATTTGACTGGTGGTGTATTTGACTGGTGGTGTATTTGACTGGTGGTGTATTTGACTGGTGCAGTATTTGAATGGTGGTGTATTTGACTGGTGCAGTATTTGACTGGTGCAGTATTTGACTGGTGGTGTATTTGACTGGTGCAGTATTTGACTAGTGCAGTATTTCACTGGTGGTGTATTTGACTTGTGCAGTATTTCACTGGTGCAGTATTTGACTGGTGGTGTATTTGACTGGTGGTGTATTTGACTGGTGCAGTATTTGACTGGTGCAGTATTTGACTGGTGGTGTATTTGACTGGTGCAGTATTTGACTGGTGGTGTATTTGACTTGTGCAGTATTTCACTGGTGCAGTATTTGACTGGTGGTGTATTTGACTTGTGCAGTATTTGACTGGTGCAGTATTTGACTGGTGGTGTATTTGACTGGTGGTGTATTTGACTGGTGGTGTATTTGACTGGTGCAGTATTTGACTGGTGCAGTATTTGACTGGTGCAGTATTTGACTGGTGGTGTATTTGACTGGTGCAGTATTTGACTAGTGCAGTATTTGACTGGTGGTGTATTTGACTTGTGCAGTATTTCACTGGTGCAGTATTTGACTGGTGGTGTATTTGACTGGTGCAGTATTTGACTGGTGGTGTATTTGACTGGTGGTGTATTTGACTGGTGGTGTATTTGATTGGTGGTGTATTTGACTGGTGCAGTATTTGACTGGTGCAGTATTTGACTGGTGGTGTATTTGACTGGTGCAGTATTTGACTGGTGCAGTATTTGACTGGTGCAGTATTTGACTGGTGGTGTATTTGACTGGTGCAGTATTTGACTTGTGCAGTATTTGACTGGTGGTGTATTTGACTGGTGCAGTATTTGACTGGTGGTGTATTTGACTGGTGGTGTATTTGATTGGTGGTGTATTTGACTGGTGCAGTATTTGACTGGTGGTGTATTTGACTGGTGCAGTATTTGACTGGTGCAGTATTTGACTGGTGGTGTATTTGACTGGTGGTGTATTTGACTTGTGCAGTATTTGACTGGTGGTGTATTTGACTGGTGGTGTATTTGACTGGTGCAGTATTTGACTGGTGGTGTATTTGACTGGTGCAGTATTTGACTGGTGGTGTATTTGACTTGTGCAGTATTTCACTGGTGCAGTATTTGACTGGTGGTGTATTTGACTTGTGCAGTATTTCACTGGTGCAGTATTTGACTGGTGCAGTATTTGACTGGTGGTGTATTTGACTGGTGCAGTATTTGACTGGTGGTGTATTTGACTGGTGGTGTATTTGACTGGTGGTGTATTTGATTGGTGGTGTATTTGACTGGTGCAGTATTTGACTGGTGCAGTATTTGACTGGTGGTGTATTTGACTGGTGCAGTATTTGACTGGTGCAGTATTTGACTGGTGCAGTATTTGACTGGTGGTGTATTTGACTGGTGGTGTATTTGACTGGTGCAGTATTTGACTGGTGCAGTATTTGACTGGTGGTGTATTTGACTGGTGCAGTATTTGACTAGTGCAGTATTTGACTGGTGGTGTATTTGACTTGTGCAGTATTTCACTGGTGCAGTATTTGACTGGTGGTGTATTTGACTGGTGGTGTATTTGACTGGTGGTGTATTTGACTGGTGCAGTATTTGACTGGTGGTGTATTTGACTGGTGGTGTATTTGACTTGTGCAGTATTTCACTGGTGCAGTATTTGACTGGTGGTGTATTTGACTGGTGGTGTATTTGACTGGTGGTGTATTTGACTGGTGCAGTATTTGACTGGTGGTGTATTTGACTGGTGCAGTATTTGACTGGTGCAGTATTTGACTGGTGGTGTATTTGACTGGTGCAGTATTTGACTAGTGCAGTATTTGACTGGTGGTGTATTTGACTTGTGCAGTATTTCACTGGTGCAGTATTTGACTGGTGGTGTATTTGACTGGTGGTGTATTTGACTGGTGGTGTATTTGACTGGTGGTGTATTTGACTGGTGCAGTATTTGACTGGTGGTGTATTTGACTGGTGGTGTATTTGACTTGTGCAGTATTTCACTGGTGCAGTATTTCACTGGTGCAGTATTTGACTGGTGGTGTATTTGACTGGTGCAGTATTTGACTGGTGGTGTATTTGACTGGTGGTGTATTTGACTTGTGCAGTATTTCACTGGTGCAGTTTTTGACTGGTGGTGTATTTGACTGGTGGTGTATTTGACTGGTGATGTATTTGACTGGTGCAGTATTTGACTGGTGGTGTATTTGACTGGTGGTGTATTTGACTGGTGCAGTATTTGACTGGTGGTGTATTTGACTGGTGCAGTATTTGACTGGTGCAGTATTTGACTGGTGCAGTATTTGACTGGTGGTGTATTTGACTGGTGCAGTATTTGACTAGTGCAGTATTTGACTGGTGGTGTATTTGACTTGTGCAGTATTTCACTGGTGCAGTATTTGACTGGTGGTGTATTTGACTGGTGGTGTATTTGACTGGTGGTGTATTTGACTGGTGCAGTATTTGACTGGTGGTGTATTTGACTGGTGGTGTATTTGACTGGTGCAGTATTTCACTGGTGCAGTATTTGACTGGTGGTGTATTTGACTGGTGGTGTATTTGACTGGTGGTGTATTTGACTGGTGCAGTATTTGACTGGTGGTGTATTTGACTGGTGCAGTATTTGACTGTTGCAGTATTTGACTGGTGGTGTATTTGACTGGTGCAGTATTTGACTAGTGCAGTATTTGACTGGTGGTGTATTTGACTTGTGCAGTATTTCACTGGTGCAGTATTTGACTGGTGGTGTATTTGACTGGTGGTGTATTTGACTGGTGGTGTATTTGACTGGTGGTGTATTTGACTGGTGCAGTATTTGACTGGTGGTGTATTTGACTGGTGGTGTATTTGACTTGTGCAGTATTTCACTGGTGCAGTATTTGACTGGTGGTGTATTTGACTGGTGGTGTATTTGACTGGTGGTGTATTTGACTGGTGCAGTATTTGACTGGTGGTGTATTTGACTGGTGCAGTATTTGACTGGTGGTGTATTTGACTGGTGCAGTATTTGACTGGTGGTGTATTTGACTGGTGCAGTATTTGACTGGTGGTGTATTTGACTTGTGCAGTATTTCACTGGTGCAGTATTTCACTGGTGCAGTATTTGACTGGTGGTGTATTTGACTGGTGCAGTATTTGACTGGTGGTGTATTTGACTTGTGCAGTATTTCACTGGTGCAGTATTTGACTGGTGGTGTATTTGACTGGTGGTGTATTTGACTGGTGCAGTATTTGACTGGTGGTGTATTTGACTGGTGGTGTATTTGACTTGTGCAGTATTTCACTGGTGCAGTATTTGACTGGTGGTGTATTTGACTGGTGGTGTATTTGACTGGTGGTGTATTTGACTGGTGCAGTATTTGACTGGTGGTGTATTTGACTGGTGCAGTATTTGACTGGTGCAGTATTTGACTGGTGGTGTATTTGACTGGTGCAGTATTTGACTAGTGCAGTATTTGACTGGTGGTGTATTTGACTTGTGCAGTATTTCACTGGTGCAGTATTTGACTGGTGGTGTATTTGACTGGTGGTGTATTTGACTGGTGGTGTATTTGACTGGTGGTGTATTTGACTGGTGCAGTATTTGACTGGTGGTGTATTTGACTGGTGGTGTATTTGACTTGTGCAGTATTTCACTGGTGCAGTATTTGACTGGTGGTGTATTTGACTGGTGGTGTATTTGACTGGTGCAGTATTTGACTGGTGGTGTATTTGACTGGTGGTGTATTTGACTTGTGCAGTATTTCACTGGTGCAGTATTTGACTGGTGGTGTATTTGACTGGTGGTGTATTTGACTGGTGCAGTATTTGACTGGTGGTGTATTTGACTGGTGGTGTATTTGACTGGTGGTGTATTTGACTGGTGCAGTATTTGACTGGTGGTGTATTTGACTGGTGGTGTATTTGACTTGTGCAGTATTTCACTGGTGCAGTATTTCACTGGTGCAGTATTTGACTGGTGGTGTATTTGACTGGTGCAGTATTTGACTGGTGGTGTATTTGACTTGTGCAGTATTTCACTGGTGCAGTTTTTGACTGGTGGTGTATTTGACTGGTGGTGTATTTGACTGGTGGTGTATTTGACTGGTGCAGTATTTGACTGGTGGTGTATTTGACTGGTGGTGTATTTGACTGGTGCAGTATTTGACTGGTGCAGTATTTGACTGGTGGTGTATTTGACTTGTGCAGTATTTCACTGGTGCAGTATTTGAATGGTGGTGTATTTGACTGGTGCAGTATTTGACTGGTGCAGTATTTGACTGGTGGTGTATTTGACTTGTGCAGTATTTCACTGGTGCAGTATTTGAATGGTGGTGTATTTGACTGGTGCAGTATTTGACTGGTGGTGTATTTGACTGGTGGTGTATTTGATTGGTGGTGTATTTGACTGGTGCAGTATTTGACTGGTGCAGTATTTGACTGGTGGTGTATTTGACTGGTGCAGTATTTGACTGGTGCAGTATTTGACTGGTGCAGTATTTGACTGGTGGTGTATTTGACTGGTGGTGTATTTGACTGGTGCAGTATTTGACTGGTGCAGTATTTGACTGGTGGTGTATTTGACTGGTGCAGTATTTGACTAGTGCAGTATTTGACTGGTGGTGTATTTGACTTGTGCAGTATTTCACTGGTGCAGTATTTGACTGGTGGTGTATTTGACTGGTGGTGTATTTGACTGGTGGTGTATTTGACTGGTGGTGTATTTGACTGGTGGTGTATTTGACTGGTGCAGTATTTGACTGGTGGTGTATTTGACTGGTGGTGTATTTGACTTGTGCAGTATTTCACTGGTGCAGTATTTGACTGGTGGTGTATTTGACTGGTGGTGTATTTGACTGGTGCAGTATTTGACTGGTGGTGTATTTGACTGGTGGTGTATTTGACTGGTGGTGTATTTGACTGGTGCAGTATTTGACTGGTGGTGTATTTGACTGGTGCAGTATTTGACTGGTGGTGTATTTGACTTGTGCAGTATTTCACTGGTGCAGTATTTCACTGGTGCAGTATTTGACTGGTGGTGTATTTGACTGGTGCAGTATTTGACTGGTGGTGTATTTGACTTGTGCAGTATTTCACTGGTGCAGTTTTTGACTGGTGGTGTATTTGACTGGTGGTGTATTTGACTGGTGGTGTATTTGACTGGTGCAGTATTTGACTGGTGGTGTATTTGACTGGTGGTGTATTTGACTGGTGCAGTATTTGACTGGTGCAGTATTTGACTGGTGGTGTATTTGACTTGTGCAGTATTTCACTGGTGCAGTATTTGAATGGTGGTGTATTTGACTGGTGCAGTATTTGACTGGTGCAGTATTTGACTGGTGGTGTATTTGACTTGTGCAGTATTTCACTGGTGCAGTATTTGAATGGTGGTGTATTTGACTGGTGCAGTATTTGACTGGTGGTGTATTTGCTCAGGTCTACATTTCAGCGCCCACCACATAAAGATCACTAAACATCCTCTGTTGGTTCTAAACCACCAAACTCTCTCTCTAGAGAAAAAAGACAGAAGCCACAGCTTTACTGAGGATTTCCTGTGTGACATTTGCTGCTGTATCTGTTAAAAAAACTATCTTTTTAGCCTTCAAATTTTAGCAGCCCAGCTTATAAATGTTCACCAAAACACAGCAAATTTAGTTATAGATGACATTTTATTCACACATGCATCCAATTAAATTAAATTAAATTAAGTTAAGTTAAGTTAAGTTAAGTTAAGTTAAGTTAAGTTAAATTAAATTAAATTAAATTAAATTAACTTAACTTAACTTAACTTAACTTAACTTAAATTAAATTAAATTAAGTTAAGTTAAGTTAATTAACGGGACGTTAATTTCCCGTTCTCTAAATATACATGCACCATGTAGCATGAAATGTGTTGTAGATGACAGATGGCCGGCCAGATAACATTAAACCAACGATAATGTCAAAATGTCAAAATGTGCCACAGTGGAAATTTCTTGTGAAACTACATCTGGAAAATGCTGGGGGTGTGAGTTTGAAGCTGTTTCATAATTGAACGATGTCTTTCTCTTCCTCTGAGTTTAATTAGTCAATGCAGTTCATAAGAACAGGAACAAGACACCTGAGCTCTCATTTTGGCACAGTAGCTCCGTCTGCTGGATGTATTCCCTTCATGTGTTACTTTAGATTAACCTGAGTGATATGCAGTCATAGAAGCGCAGCTTAAAACACAGATGTTCTCAGTTTCTGTGTGAAATCCTTCATTCACTTTAGCTTGAATGAAGGATTTCTTGTGTCCCCATGAACTGTGGTGTGAGGGAGAGTCAGTGAGTCAGCTATAACCAAGCTTCATTTACAGTTCAAAAATAGCAAGATAAAAGAAAACAAATATGTGTAATAAAGCTAGTTTTTCTTCACATGCCTGCTGGCAATGTTTGACTGAGAGCATGCATCTGTGTCTCAATCTGATTTCTGAATTTGAACTGAGCCCTGTTGATGATGTAGTTTACAGTCAGAGAGGTAGAACTGTAGATCGTCTTCATTTCTATCATTTTACACGGGACACTGGGCTTTTTGATAGACTTTCTGAAGCCAGGAGCCCGATTAAGTGTCTTAATCATGTGTGTGAGAAACTGTCAGCCCAATGTCCTGGACTCCGCTCGAAGACTACGGCACCAAGACTGGCTCGCGCGTAAAATGATAATACAGGTCTTCCACAAGATGGCAACATTCCTCTGGCCAGAATTGAACCAGGTGAGAATGTTGTCACAGTCACGAATGGCTGCAGGTGCTCCAGATGTGGAGAGTCGACACCCAGAGCTCTCCGGAGTCAAACCCACTCACAGTCCCACTCCTCCTCCTCCTCGGCCTATTTAGAGTGCTGAGATCTTCACAGAGGACTTATTTTATTTCGTTGTTCCAGTTTCCAAGTGGCCTATGTAAATGTATAAATGACAAAAGGGAAAAGGGCTGTGTGCGTGCGCACATTTGAATAATGTCGGGCTGTCAATCAAAAGGTACTTGTCAGCTCTACATGTACAAGGGCACGCAGCATGAAACATTTGAAAGGTTCAAAAATGAACATTAAGAACAATCCTGGAATATTAGGCCTGAATGTTGACTGGCTGACGCTGGACACATGTAAATGTCACAGTATTGCTACATTATTATAGCGGCTGCAATACTAGGACGGATCAAATCAAAATAAAACCTCATTTAAACGCCCGGTGCATTATGGAGCCAGATACAGCACGATACTGCAGGACAGTTGGTCACAGCCTTTATTGAAACCACAGCAGAGGGAGTGGCAAACAGGCATCAGCAGGGACGAGTGAAGGCAGAGATGCACGTCGTTTCAATTCAATTCAACACCTTTATTTATCCCCGCAGGGCAATTCAGTTTGCAGCCTCAGTCACATAAAACGTACAACAAAACAACAACAACAACAAAACAACAACAAACGCCGCCCCGAGGGCATCAAACAGAATTCAGGATGACTAATGACCTTCCTAGCTTCCTGGATAACCCTTTTTTCCAGATGGAAAGTCCTTTAGTCCTTTTTTGCATGAGGGCGTGTTAGTGAGGGGTGGAGTCTGCTGAATGAACTGCGACACATGGCTTTGTAAGTATTTCTTCAAATCTATCGTACATACTGTATGTTACAGCAGTTTAAGACAGAAAATTAAAAACATAAACATATTTATATGTGATGACCTTTCATGGCTCACCTGAAATCTTAAGGAGTCTATAAGATTTTATATAATATATGAATCAGAAAAAAACATTTGACACCTCCGCATGAGAGTCCTGAGCTTCTCAAGACATCGGTGCAAATCTGCTCTGATACCTGAACTCTGAGCAGCAGCAGAACGTCACTGATAACACGGGTGAAAAAGGCTCAACTGGCTTTATCAGTGACCAGCAGGAAAACCAAGTGACTGAGCTCAGTGCAGACCACACATTATAGGCATGTGACAGATGAGATAATAAAATGACATGAAGTCTTTAAAAATATCTCAATCAGATGTTGTAGAAATGTCTACATTATCAGTCTGCTAATGTTTTCAATAAACATGGATGCTGCTGCACAATTGGACAATGGATTACCTACGGCCCGCCCACCACTGTGCCAGGTGATGGAATAGAAACAGAATATAAGACTAAATGTAATATTGCAATATTTTTATAGTAGTAATAAGACATTGGGTTGTAATCATTGCTTTATTAAATGTATATGAAATGACATATATTTAAGCTGTTTTAATCACAATTATCCTTGTCATTATTTGCTAAATTTTCAATTTAATTCTGTTTTTGTGCATCATAAATATGATTTTATTGACATTATATTTTAAAACAAACACTTTTACTTTGCAATTCTGTCTAATATCATAATGAATATCTATCTATCTATGATAGTTCTTTTTCCACTATGTCGGCCCCGCTTGACCAGACTAGAAGCTCATTGGCCCCCCCAGGTCATTTGAGTTTGACACCCCTGGGGATAAAAAAAAGGGGAGGCTCTATCAATAGGAGGCGTGTCGTGAGCTCGCTGTGCCACTAGAGGGCGGTGTTGTGTAATATAATCCCTGGCGGAGTTTGCTGCCTGTCATCAAAACCCGGAAAGAGAGGATAAGTTGTTGCGCACAATGGTGTCACTACTCTGACAGATGTTACACTTCACCCGGGACTGTTTCTTCACTTTTCTTAGCGAAACCTCGACGTAACGCTCACAAACAGCGCGTCAACGTGTTGGTTTAAATTAAGTCAAAAACGAAAGTTAAACAAGTGAGTAGGCCCCGCGGAGCCTCGGCTGAGAGACGGACAACATGGAGGACGAGGACATGTCGCAGGAGCCTCTGCAGCAGGAGCTCAGCTGTCCTGTGTGTGCGCGGTTCTTTGAGGACCCGTACCTGCTGCCCTGCAGCCACAGCTTCTGTAAGGAGTGCCTCGACAAGACCTCGCAGCGCCAACGGAAGTGTCCCGTGTGCCGCGCGGAGTTCAAGGAAGAAGGCGCCGTCCCCAATCGGGCGCTCAGCAACGCCAGCGAGGTTTACCGCAGACAGTTAGACTGGTGGCGGGGGTACGAGCGTCCGGGAGCGGACATCTGCAGGATCCACCTGAAGCCGCTGGAGCTGTTCTGTGAGAAGGACGAGGAGCCGGTGTGCGTGGACTGTGTCATTCAGCACCAAACACACACGCTGTGGCCACTGAGGACGGCAACGTCGCTCTGTCAGGTAACTTTAAGAACTAATACAATAATAATAATAATATTAGTGAAAGGACATTAACTTCAGTGCCGGCCGAAGCCTTTATGGGGCCCTAAGCCGAATTAGATTTTGGGGGGGGCCCAAAGTCCACTGTCGTGTAGCCCTACTTGAAACAATGTCTGATATTGCTTTCCCACAAATGAGTATAAATACCACATTAAAATGACACTTGTTAAGAACTGAAGATTCTGTTGTGTTGATGTTGTAGGTCTTTTTGTGACATGGACCCAAAACCACAAGTTGTGTAGGCGTAGAATACAGCTTCTTAAAAGGGAATGTTTTGTGGTTTCAAAGAAATCATTAAAACTGAATAGTTTTTGTTGGTGTAAATGGACAACACAAGTAGTCTGACTAACAAATTGTCAGATTTATTGTCAGTTGTATGCATGCAATGAACATACTCTATTCAGGCTACCCCACTGTTAACTAACAAACAACTGCCCAGCTTTTGGTGACCTAATGCTCTGCTCTCTCACCCTACAGAAGCAGCTCACTGACAAAGTTGACATTCTTGAAAGGAAGAAGGAATCATACAAGAAAATGACACACAAACTCAGCAGCACAGTGGAATACATCAAGGTAAAGTTAACTGATGCGTTTCATGGTCTTCTAATCTAATGTCACATTAATCTATGTCTCCTCACTTCCGTCAGACAAGAGTTCCCCACATTCAACATGTCTTTTTGTTAAAGCTGCAGTGCGAAACCTTGACGAGTTCTGAAGAATCATCCAGACACATGCTGATGTTTGCCTCTGAGATCTCGCTCAAATAACCAGTTGCTAGATCGAAAACACTGCAATACCGACAAACCCAGAGTCATATGGAGCTGCTTAAATAATAGGGATGGTCATAATATCGCAAACTCGGGTAACACTTTATATTAGGGAACACATATTCACCATTAACTACCTGCTTACTAACATATGTAAGTAGCATACTAGCCCTTTATTAGTCATAATTAAGCACATCCTAACACCTTATTCTACCTCTATTACCACATGAATTAAGATTTTTCCTAAAAAAGGTGTTAAAAAAGTGTTACCCAACCTTTTGGATTGTATTGGATTTTACATTTTTATCTATCCAATATCTGATCCAGTGATTTTGACCAGTATCAGACCAACACCCTATTCATTAGCATTGTATGAACTTATGTAGCAACAGATATTCATTTATAATTAAACATTAATGCACTGCACTGCTTTTAAGACACAAGATTAGAACAGTGTTTTCCAAACTTTTTATATGGTGACCCGATTTTAGAGCAAAATTGTGCATAATATAGCATTTCTTCTGAATATTTTTACTGCCTTTACTGTAACACCTTGATTTTAGATCATAATAGTGATGATAATATTGGGGGGTGTTTATGAAAAACCTTTGAAGAGCTCTGCTTTTGTGTGGACGAGGTCTTAAGTACAGTGTATGTTGGCTTTCCTCTCTGATTTAACGCAGCATCAAGCTCAGCAAGCAGAGAATCAGATTAAGGCGGAGTTTCAGAGGCTCCGCGAATTCCTCAACAAAGAAGAACTTCTGCGTTTGAAAGCTGTGGCTACTGAGGGAGAGCAGAAGATCGCTGACACTGAGAAGCTGAACGCCAGAACAAAGGCACACATTGTGGCTCTGACTGAGCTCATTGACAACGTGAAGAAGGAGCAGGGCAATGAGGAGCTGACCTTCCTGCTGGTGATGGAAGACAGCTTGACTGTCCAGTAATACCATTTTAATTTGTCTCTGAATGAGTGCGTTTTTTTTTACTTATCAATATCACTTTTTTGTGTTTCAGAATTTCAAGAATTTAAAAAACAAGTAAGTAACTGCATGACATGCTGTTGCAACCCCATGTACAGTATGTGTGCAGTATAAAAGTCTAATCATTAATAAATGCAAAGTGGAGTGATGTCCACTTATTCAGTATTTAGAACATACTTGTGCAGTACTTGTTCAGTATGTGCGGAAGTTGCACTTTTAATGATATAATTTCAGGGTCAGACTCGTGCTGTACACACTGGTGCTCAACCCAAATCCTCCCACCTTAACCAAAGTCTTTATGGACAAATCAGACTTGAGACCTGTATTCAGTGATGGGTCCATTTGTTTTCCTCCTTCTTTCTTCTTTTAGCTCACCATCCGATCGGGCTCTTTAAAAGAAATATGACCCACTTAATGTCAGGCATGAGGAGTTTTAAAACTGTTGGTGCATCAGTACGTCAATACTTGGGATGTTCTGCTGCAAGTCAGTCAAGTGCAGTTAATCCATTTAAATCCACATTTGTCCACTGTGAAGTTTGGAAGAATTGGGGGGTAACTCCCAATTTCAAACTCCGATGTAAATTGAACTCAGCATGAGGGTTGACTGTCTTCACCATTTCCCAGGCAGCAGCAGTTGAATGGGTCAGGGACAGGTACAGCAGCTGATTGGCTCATTCATATGTCACATTTCTACCAATATCTATCATTTTTTTATCCGTACGCCATCAAAGTCTGCACTGTACACACTTGTGAGTCACGGTCAGTTACACCAGACAGATGTGCATATCTAGTCAGACATTTTTCATAAAGTGCTTTTCATTGATGTACAGCAAAAAATTCTGTTAAGTTCTAACGCGTTGCCATTTCTGCTCTAGAGCTCAGTGGATGCATGAAGACCCTCGACTCCCTGAAGACTCGCTTTTGAACATGGCCAGCCATGTTGGTTCTTTGAGCTTCAAAATCTGGAAGGATATGCAATCCCACGTCAAATACTGTGAGTTAATTTCTCACGAGGAGTTGGGGGGTTTATGAGGCATGGTAAGATCTCTATATGTGTGACTCCCAGTCCTTGTATTTCATATTGACTCCATTAATAGTGCCCATTAAAATAGCACTGGATACTTAAGCATAAATTGAAAATTTGATTTTAAAGTAATAGTTCAGGAGTGGGGTCATCATGAGGTACTTAAACATAATAAGTGATTTATATACAGCTGCGAATGCTGTCAAGGGTGACATCAGGAAAAACACATTTAATCCAACGGATTACATTTTCTGAGTAAAATCTCTGCCAGAATATTTTTCTGCTTCATCTCGTTGCAAAGTGGCCTTTTCTGACTGGAAACCACTCACTCTCCCAAACCAAAGTCCATAGAGAAAAGCAGCCATTGGCATGGCACACAGGTGTTGTTGATGACTAATGAAATGTGTCGTTTGTTTGGTGTTTGATGTTCTTCATGTAGATGTACCTCACCAACAGTGTGTACACAAACTTACCAGATGAGCTAAATGATACAGCAGTGGAGGAGAGGGTCTTGTGTCCATGTGAACTTAAAAGGTTGAGTTAAATACACGAGATTCAGGTCAGGAACCATAGTTTCTAGGGAAACAATGTTGTCTAATGGTAAGAAAAGGTGGCAAACATATTCTTAATAGACTTGGTACACTTAAGCCAGCATAGATACAGCAAAGACTGTTGTTTTTCACTGAGTGTGTGCCTAGTTGTCAGCAGAGGGAGCACACTGTTCATAGCTAGGTGTACATACACTATATACGAGGCTCACTATTAAAGTGTGTACTATGACATTGTTGCGTCTCATGCTCTGTGACAGATCCAGTGGTGCTGGACCCGAGCACAGCCTGTCCGTGGCTGTCACTGAGCGATGACCTGACCAGTATGAAGGAGAGCTCAGAGCGGCTGACCAGCCCAGACAACCCAGAGCGCTTTGATCCCTGTGTCTTTGTCCTGGGCGCCGAAGGTTACACCTCTGGAAAACACAAATGGGACGTTGCCGTTGGTGACAGCACCAAGTGGATTGTGGGAGTCTGTAAAGAGTCCCTGGCTCGCAAAAAGAAGTTCACGGTGTCTACGACCCGTGGTGTGTGGTCCATATGCCTCAGCAAAGGGATGTACTACGCCTTAACCCCCGAGCGTACAGAGCTACAGGTGCAGCCGTGTCCCAAAAAGATCCGCATCAGGTTAAACATAGATAAGGGAGAAGTGTCGTTTTGGGATGGAGAAAACGAAAAACATCTCATCACTTTTACACACAAATTTAATGAGAAGATGTTTCCCATTTTTGGGCCCGGGCTCGGTCGTGAACCTATGATTCTGCTGCCAGGGAAAATGGCTGTGCACACATCATGATGGGCCAGCAGTGGAGTGGTGGTTGTGAAAATAGGAATATCCCTTTTAAATAATAAGCCTTTTAAAAACAGGATAAACTTAGCAGCTCTTGTCCTCATGTCGTCCTTCACAACATCCACCAAAAAGTCTGTGGTCTTTTTCATCCTTTCTCCAATATAATCACTGTCCCTCTTCTGCACATGGCCAAACCACCTCAGCCTGAGCTGTCCCTCCAATATGCTCCTTTTTAATCCTGACGCTCCTGGTCACTCCCAAACAAAATCTCCGTATCTTCCACTCTGCCTCCTCTCGCAATTCCAGAGTCACAGAAATGAATGAATGAGCTCACTGATGTAGGCGGCCGTGAGCTCATTCATTCATTTCCTGTGTGCGGTTTAAGATTAAGAGGTAACAATGTTGTTGACTTAAGAAGGTTTGATTTATCAATGGCTATTTGTTTTTCGCTGTCGTGTCTTTACTTCATACAACCATATTTAGATGATATTATTGAAAGTAAGAGAAGTTGAAGACAAAGTAAGTATACTTATTGTTTTATGTGCAATCATCTGATATGAATTTTTTTCCCGCCATTTTGCACTACCATGTTTTTACAGTACAAACTAAATGTCCTTTGAGCTTTGATGCTAACTGAAGTAGCATCTCCAACACACTTGGAAGGGAATGATGAGGTGAGGGATATTCAGCAGCAACCTTTAAAAATCCTTAATAACTACAACTGGAGCACTACATGTGTTTCAGAGTCTTACAGTAATGTATCTTGAATACATACAGTACATACATACAGGAGTCATATTTCAATATTGAATGATATTTGTGCTTTTCACTGCTTTTAGATGCTTTTGTTGCTTGTCTCCAAACAGTGTAGCCCTCTGTACTGACTCATTGGTTGTATAATAATTGTGTAGATTATTGCTCGTCCCTCACCACAGTGCATGTGTAAGTGCATCCAGGATGTTGTCATTTTCAGCAGGGCACAACAACACTTTGAAGGATGACATCCTTATTATGAACTGCTTTTAATCACGAAACTTAACATACTTCATTAAATCTGAAAGAAATATGTGTTGTGTCATTTATAAGACCCACATAAAAAAAGACAAGCCACACCTGTTTTTTGTGAGTGGAAAGTTTCAATTTCACTGCCACGACTAAACTTCTTTGAGTTTGTAATTCCCATCTTTCACATTTTACATTTGTGTTTTTTATATTCTTTCCTCTTCCAGGATGGATTAAGGGGTCCCTGAGGCCCAAGCCTCTGCGCTTCTATCCCAATATTTGAATGGGGCCCAAATCCAAAAAACACTGGTTATGTTATGTGATATATCTTAATAGGGCCCCTCAATCATATACCATGGTTTATGTTGTTCACCCCTTATTTATGAAAGGGGCCCCTCAGCCAAATAACATTGGTTATTATGTTATTATGGCTATGTTATATTTGATGTCTTGATGTGGCCCTGGCTAATAATGTTTATTATTAGTTAATAATGATTATTGACTAATAATGATTATTATGTTATGTTACTAATAATGATTATTATTAGCCTGGTGTTGCCTGACAAAGAGCATATTTAGCTTATGTTGAGACTTAACAGGGAGAATTTGTGAGATTCCTAATATGACAACCAAATATTTTTTTACTGCTGACTTATGCAGTTCATTCATACAGTGCATCAGTGTGCAGCACGTTTTTAATACCAACGTGCAACGGAATGTCTTGCCTTGCATCACCAGACTAGCAGAGAGCTGGGAATTGAGCCCACAACCTTTCAGTTGACAGACGTCTTGCAATATCACTGTTGACCACTTCCAAACAATGGAGAAGTTGCCAAGTATTCTGTGTGAATTTTGATATGAAAATAGTAATCTATCTCTCATAAGTACATATTTAATCAACACGTCAATGTCATGAGAATTAGAAGTGCCCAAGTCGTAAATATTTAATTGTTTCAATTGTTTTTTAGTAGTATTGGTCCATTAAATTGCACTGATTGAACTACTGAATGTTTGTTATTTGTTATGTTATTATTGTTGAAGTAAAACAGCATTACTTTTTGAATGACATGGGAATGTACTAGTTTATGTATTTGTGAAGGAAACGTACACAGGCCTGCTGTGGTTTGTGGTGTATCCAGATGTTTTGACTGTTGCTCCTCATCTCCGCTGGGTGTCAGTAGTGAGACATGCTGCTGTCTTTTGTATTGGCAACCACTGGTTACTGCTCACCAGCTCCGTAAACACTAACACAACGAGACGCTGTAAATGAAATGTATCGCATGACTCGTTTTCCCTGTGACTTGCAGCATTTTCTACTTCGCTAATGGCAGTGACATTGTACATAAGTGACTTGTATAATGTCATGATTATGGACTCCTGAACGAGTACTTTCTGCACACACTGACGATTGCGCATCTGGAGTTGGCTGCGACCGCTAGCTAGCGAACAAGCTAGCATAGCATAGCATAGCACTGAGCCGTGGACCCAGGCTGCGGTTCCATCCGAATTCGTCGCTACCAGCTAAGTTAGCTGTCAGGTCTGGGCTCTCGCTTATGACAGATCGGCTCATGCGGTGGCCAGCGACAAAGGAGTCGCCGAAAATGTAAATCACCATGAAGTCAAAGAGACGGGAACTGGTGAGTATGATAATGACGAGCCGGCTAACGGTATTGGGTTAGCTATGTTAGCAACCCCTTAGCGTTAGCTTTGTTATGATAGCCTGCGCAGAAGCCCGTGTTGTTGAAGGGCTAGTTGGTTTATTCTGTAACAGTTCGGCGCAAGCAGCACACATGTCAAACGCGTTGTTGTCGCACAGCGTTCTTTGCATTTGCCTCTGACCGTATATGTGTGAAAAGCATAGTTTCACGTCACGGTTATGTTTGTGAGGCTGATGCTACTGTACACAGTCGCTAACAGATGTTAGCTCCTCCATAAACTGTGTTTTTTATTTGCCCAGCTGCTGCCTCAGTGGAACATTATGAGCATAATGCGTTGCAGTTTTGTCCACATATCCTAGAAACTGCACGTGTCTGCCGTTACCAGTCAAACGTATACTGTAGGAGTAGGTACATTAAGTTATTGCTCTCTGCTTGTGATTGTTTTGTGTTTTAGATGCACACTGGGGGTTGTTACAGTTATACATATTGTTACTGAATGCCCCATAGGTTTACTGTACGTCTACGTACACGTGTGTACTAAAAGAACTACACAAGTATCATAATGGTATTGATGCTGTTGTGGTACATTGTATTCGCTGCATGTTTTGTTTAGGCATAACACTTCCTGTCACATTTATCTTGTCCAAAGTAACTGCGATTCACAATATTATTGCTCAAAGTAAAAGGCAGAGCCTGTCTGTAATTAACCCTCATTTAGTTTTATCTGTAAGAATTAGAAAAGCGTGCACAGATATGATTATGTTTAGTTTATTGGGATCCCCATCACTTAAGACAACAGCTATTCTTCTCTGGGTCCAAATTTAAAATGGAGTAAGCAATATAATACAATAATAAATAAATCCACATTAGACCACAACAATACAATTACAAAAGAAGCAGAAGGAAAATGATAGATTTGCACAAAGAAGAAAAGAAAATATGTAAAACATTGTTTTAAAAAAAATGTCACTGTCACAAATTGACAGAAGGATACTTTTTTAATTAAAATGGCTTGTTATACTAGCATGGGACAGCTGTATATAATAAGTCCCCCAAAAGTCAAAATAAAGATGACACTTTTGTGCTGGGGCTGCACAATCAAAAAACAACAATATTGAAATTTCCAAATCCAAATTAAAAGGCACTCCAGTTATTTGAAAGAGATACAGTTGGTGACAAGACAGTATTATGGTGGATTTCTTCTGCACTAAAAATATCTTGTGTGTGAAAATTACAGTGAAGTTTCAAGACAGACTGTACCAATGTTCAATCATATCCCAATCACCAAATAATCACAGGTTTTTGCCTCTCGTCCTTCAGGTGGTGCCAGTGATGGCCTCTCCCCTCCCTGTCTCGTTCATCCTGGTCTTTCTGCTGCTGGCTAAGTGGCCTGTGTGCCAGGCAGGAGACTGCAAGGGCCACAGGCAGGTAATGAAGGGACCACCAGGCTATGTTACAGATGGCCCTGGAAACTACTCTGTCAATGGGAACTGCGAATGGCTTATTAAAGGTATTGTTACTTTATTAAGGTATTGTGTTGGGCATGGGGAAATTGATAAAAAATGATAGTTACTGAGGCCACACGGTGGTGTAGTGGTTAGCACTCTCGCCTTGCAGCGAGAAGACCCGGGTTCGGGTTCGAGCCCCGGTTGGAACAAGGGCCTTTCTGCATGGAGTTTGCATGTTCTCCCCGTGTGTGCGTGGGTTCTCTCCGGGTTCTCCGGCTTCCTCCCACAGTCCAAAAAACATGCAATGTGGGGATAGGTAAATTGGACACTCTAAATTGACCATAGGAGCGAGTGTGAGAGCGAATGGTTGTTTGTCTCTATATGTGTGTGGCCCTGCGATGGACTGGCGAACTGTCCAGGGTGTACCCCGCCTATCGCCCGATATAGCTGAGATTGGCACGGCACCCCCCGCGACCCTCTGGTTGAGGATAAAGCGGTAGATGATGACTGACTGACTGATAGTTACTGACACATTTCACTGCTGCTTAAGACACTTGCTGAAAATATGGCTGCCGGCAAAGACACAATGCGTTGATCAAAGGTGTTAAACAAGCTGGACTTGTGGAGGGGAGGACTGAAGGACTGAGTCCCCCACATCTGGGGCTGTGAGATGGGAGCAGCTTCGAGAGAGAGGAAGCATTCCGAGAGAATGGGGAACGGGGATGAGGATAGAAGAATGGGTGTGTGAATAAGGAGAACTTTGAACTGCGATGGAGAATGTTGAAATGTGTTTGGAAGCTTTGGACTGCAGTGAAATATGGACATGCAGTTTCTAAATAGCTCACAAACCAAAATGATTCAGTTTGAATGATTTTGTTGTTATATGGAGCAAAGAAACCAGAAAATATTCACATTTAAAAAAAAAAATCAGAAAATGTATTAATTATTTAAAAAAATTTAACCGTTTAATTGACTATACAATTTGTTGGCGATTAATTTAGTAATGCAGCCCTAGAAAGATCTGAATAATGCAGTGTGGAGAAGGCACCATTTTAAGAGAGAGAGCTAGAGAGGTTTACTCAGGAAGAGTGGACCAAACCACCTGTTGGCTGAGGGAGAAGTCTCTTTGAGATTTACAGAGGTGGCTGCTAACAGGTGTGCAGTAAAATATCAAGTTATGGATACATTTCCATTTGCTTTTTTCTTAAAAAATGTGTTCAATCAAAAACAAAAGCAAGGCCTGGTTTCAGTTAATGGTAGAGATATAAGGATTTTTTTGTAGAGTATCAACACAATTGTCCATGTCTGTAAAAGAGAGTCTATATCTTTGTTTACAATTCCATCGTCTACATGGATGCAAAATTAAATGATCCAATTGTGGTGTGCTTACACATGCATCAAACGTTCACTCAGAACGGACTATTTTCACATGAGCAGTCTTGTCTAATTCTCCGCAAGTGGAAGCAAAAAAAGAAGATGATGATTCGCTTCCGTAGTAAACCAACATGTCTGCTCGTCCCCTCGTGTTCATTATCCTTTTGTGGAATGGAAATACAGCAGTGACAAAACGGAAACACGCCACATTTACATGGATCAGACACGTGATGACACCATTTTTGTGGTTTTTCCTCACTCGACGTGAGGGTGTAAGGATGGAGGGTGTCAGACTGGGGCTGTATAAATAAAATTGACTTCAGTTGATTGGATTGACTGTTAATATAAGCACTGATCTAAATGACAATCAGTATATACCAATACGGAATGAGATTTGTTTCCGAATGGGCTGTAGCAGAGTTTTTGGATTGGCATGTTTACATGTTTTATTTCGATCAGGCTTGTATTCCAGTTACTTGTGTTCATGTAAACATAGCTAGTTTCTGAGCAGGAGTGAGTACATTATGATAACACTGATATTTACATGTCTCATATCTTCCAGCTCCCAGCAACAGTCATCGCATAGTCTTGAACTTCACCTTCATGGACACAGAGTGCACCTATGATTACCTTTTTGTTTACGATGGTGACTCCTACCAGAGCCCTCTCCTTGCCAGTCTGAGTGGCAACACGCTGCCTCAACCTATTGAAGCCAAGTCTGGCAAGGTAACACATTTAAAACACGACCAGTGAGATGTTGAAGCTGTGACAAATTATTAAATTGTGTGCCTATAATTTATTGTCCTTGTTCCAGATGCTGCTTCATCTTTTCAGTGATGCTAACTACAACCGCTTGGGCTTCAATGCGACCTACACCTTCTCTTTGTGCCCTGGAGCCTGTAGTGGTCATGGCCGCTGTGACTCCTCGACATCGAAGTGCCAGTGCCATCAGGATTGGGGAGGAGCAGCTTGTACGACCCCTATGTGCTCTAAGGACTGTTTTGTGAATGGCCAATGTGACAAGGTACATGTAAGATCAGTCATCTCTTCCTACGCATCTTCTTCTCCTGCTTTTGCTTCTTATTCTTCTGTTTTTGCATCTCATGCTTTGGCTTCTTCTTATTCTTCTGTCTTTGCTTTTTTATTCTTCTGCTTTTGTTTCTTCTGCCTCTTCTTCTAATAATGATAATTAGTCGATATTAGTATCATTTTTATCAACACTCTGCTGCTGCTCACATAAACTACATAGTATTGCTATAAACATGTAATCATTGACTGTATAAACTTGTAACTTGATACAGTTGTTGTGTATCTGCTCCTGGTCTCTCTCTCTCTTCTGTCTCTACCTCATCTCCCTCTTGTCCTTTCTCTCCCCCCTTTCTGTCCCCCACCTCTCCTCTGTCCCCCATTTTCCTTTCACCCCAACCGGTCGAGGCAGATGACTGCACATCTCTGAGTCTGGTTCTGTCAGAGATTTCTTCTTCTGTTAAGAGGGAGTTTTTTCTCTCCACTGATGCCTAGTGTTTGCTCATTGTGTGAACTGTTGTGTTTCTCTGCTCTCCTTGATGTTGTCTATGTACAGAGACTTGAGATAATGTATGTTATGATTCGGCGCGATACAAATACAATTGAATTGAATTGAATAATTACAAGGCTGTACACTGAGAGGTGTAATTAGCTCTGAGCGATATACAACATAAATCAAATCAATATTTCTGTCAAGCTTAAAGGTTAGGCTGGGTGAAATTGCTGATAAATATAAATAATATCTGTACTTGTTTGTGCTTTTCAAAGGAGAGTGATAATGCACTGTAAATACACTCTAAAATAAAATATCTACTGTTTATGATCTGTATTACATGATCTTAAAATACAGTTATTACCTTTCATTTCAGATAATACCTGCTTTATTTGTTGGGTCTTTTAATGTTAAATGAAGGACATTTATGTGTGTGTGAAACAATGAAATTTGTCAAAACATTTCCATGTATTTTTTTAATCAATATATATAATATTCAAGTTATAATATTGATTGTATTTTACATCCATCTTCTACTGTTTGTGGGCACTGTGCTAATCTTGTATATTTTACAAATTTATAAAATATAATAAATATGAAATGGGACAACGTCATCACAGATACCTAATCACGATATGACGATATCCAAAACCTAAGACGATACTTTGTCACGAGACAGATATAATATTGATATATTGCCCAGCTCTAGGTGCATTGGTGCCCCGCACAGTTCAAGTTCTTTATCATAGTTCATCTCGTCCTCTTGTCATTCTTCTACATCGTAGTTCTTGTATAACTGACTTGACTCAGTCTCCACGTCTCTGTGTTTTGTTTCAGAAAGGAGAGCGCTGTCTGTGTAACTCAGGCTTCCTGGGTCACAGCTGCCAGCTTGGTCTCCATGACGACAATGGTGTTGGCCAGTGGTGGCGTGTAAGTGAAGGAAACGACTACACACGTCCTAGAACAGGTTCTGCTGGCGTGTATCTGTCCTCTACTGGAGCCATGTACTTATTTGGAGGTAATTTATTTTGAATAAATGCTAAGTGGCTGTAAACGACTCCTTCATTGTGTAGCACATTTATTACATTTTTACTTGCAACTTGATCACCTAAACACATTTCTACTTTGTTTAAGGTATGAACAGACATTAATAGTGCTGTTTCTTGTATTTGTTTCCTGGTTTTTGGATCATTAGTGACAATCTATGGTTCATCTTTTTCTGCAGGATTTGATCTCAACAGAGTTCTTGGTGACCTGATCAAATACAATTTCACCTCCAATCAATGGGAAAGCAGGTCTTATGGCCACTCTCCTGTAAGTGTGGTTGCGTACACACACACACACACACACACACACACACACACACACACACACACACACACACACACACACACACACTCTCTCTTTCCCTCACTCACGACAGTCACTCAATGCATTTTGCATTTTTACTGATTTGCGACCTGGATATGAGCCAAGGTTGCTGTAAAGGCCAGTTTCACAGTGGATGTGTGTGCACCTGCCGCTGAGCTTTTACATCTTGAGTTTGAAAACCATAAATAATTCTCACACATACTCTGAATACTCCCCTGTACTCACCTAAATACCTGGATTCATCCGTGTGAAGGTGCTCATCTGTTGTTGCTGCACATATTTCATGATAAAACTTTTAAAATTCTCTCATTAGTGAAGAAATGAGGTGCGTCACAGACACACTGTGAAACAGGCTTAACTTTACACTAGATAAACAATGAACCTGAGGTGTGATGGAGAATTATCAAAGGTGATAAAATGATTTATTGTAAGTAAAGAAGTATTCAAAAAGTTGTAATTCAAAGTATGTCATGAAGTTAAAGTATGGTTGTATGAGGTACATAGTCTGTGCTGACTTCAGTGGTACAGTGATTTAAACGACTCCTGTAAGGAAAACAGATTTTAGCCACTAAACAAAAGGCACACCTAGTAAAAATCTATGCTTGCTCACATCTGTATCTTTCGGAATATGTTTACAACTTTACCTCAGTGTTGGAAAGAGACTTTTCGCACCAAAGTCCACAGAGGAATAGTTTTTAGTGTTTTCAGCCAGCTTGAAGATGGGAGCTGCTAGGCCACTGCAGCTCCCACATTATTATTTATTATTATTTTAAATGGGGAATTGTTTGTTTTTATATAGCAATATTCTAGACTTGGTGCCCACTTT
>NC_081146.1:1859164-1934164 GCF_958295425.1 Solea solea
CTCTATTCAGAACTACACGTGATCTCATTTCTAAATGACAACGATTCTTCTGCATTTTATTTCATGAGCTGCATCATAAATAAACAATCTCAGTTTCCTCTGCGAGTTTCTCACACTAAACACAGCCTCGTCGCTGCCTTCTCTCTCAACATATGAAGCGCATTTACATTCATGATTCAGTGAAGGCAGAAGTCCGTCTGCAGTTGAGAGTTTACAAGGAGAAATAAATACAAAATGGATGGTAATGAAAACCCCGCTGGTAGTGATGAGAAAAAGGCTGAAGAAAGGTTTGCATTCGGCTCGCTGCGCGCGATCACCGGCTTTCAGCAGTGATGTCGCTAAATACACCAGACTCCTCTGTTAAATGATGAGATTTTAGAGATTAACCCATGATTGTTTAGTCTTTTTAACTGATCTACAGTCCGGCATTGTTCGGTTTGATTCTTGTGCCTCTTCCTGTGACGGCACTCGTATTTTTCCTGGTTATGACGTCATGAGTCCAGCTAGTGGAAACACGCCATATGTCACTGAAGCCACTACAACAATAATAATAACAATGAGCCCATTATGCAGGGCCGTGTTCAGGCACTTTTATTGAATGCCTAATTGAATGTTTCTAATCTTTTGTTCATTCATGCGAACATTTCGATTTGTGAATAAATTGTGCCAGAGAATCATGATCTCAATTCTCAGCAAAAAATCGTGATTCACATTTTTCCAGAAGAATGCAGCCCTACAGTAGTACTATGTATATGACTTTATTTACTATTAAACAAAACTGACAGAGGTGTTTGTATTGTGGCAGCCATCTTGGAATCCCATGTTCGGGTTGGTGAAGTGTCTGTTATCTGAGTTCAGGGGTATAACCTCGGAAATGTCAAGTTTCTGTCTACAAATTGAACACAACATTCAACAACAGACATTATCAGACTGTATGAATGTGTCAGCACTGTCACTGACGGACACTGACCTATGACCCCTGTTTTCTGTTCACAGTGCGGCAGTACTGGCTGCCTGGGCCTGGCGCGCTTCCTGTCTGACTGCCAGTCTTGTCTTGTGTTCAGTGGCACTCCAGCTACTTTGGCCCTTGCCCCTGGGGAATTTGGGTGGTGTGTTCAGAATGAGTCCTGCCTGCCCGTGTCAGGTGAGATGCATGCAGGGAGGAAGGAGGCCAGAGGAGAAAGGGTTAAGCTTCTATGGAAAAAAAAAACCCCAGTGATGTTGGGAGATGACATGGGAGGGAGGAGACTCATGTTGGGGGTGTTGCAGAGATGGAGCACACTGACTTGACTACACCTAGCTGAGATTGGACAGACTCAGACTCAGACCTGACCTGATCTGACGCGGCTGTCCATTCACACACACTTTGTTTTGGTGCAGTACAGTCACGTGTTGCTTCTTCCTTGTCACACCCAAATGTCACAGGTCACATACGATGCAGTACAGTATTAGTATTAAGTGCTTTAAACTGCCGTATCATGAGCTATTTAGAGGTCAGATGTGTGTTTTTGTCTGCTGACCTCTCCCTCTCGGTCTCACAGAGCGAAGTGTGTGCCGTGTGGACCAGATCTCAGGGGCGTACGGCTGGTGGGGGGAGCGTACCCATTTCCTTACCTCCCTCCACTCCTGTCGCACCGAGAACTATGTCCCAGGACTGCACCTGCTCACCTTCCAGCACCCCCGCAACAACTCCCAGCCTGACAAGGTACACAGTCCAGACCTCAAGTGCTAACTGTATTGGTTGTGGATGTAACTTCTGTCTCTGCTTGTACTTATCCCTCCTTCCTTCCTCCAAAACTGTAGTTTTCTACTTTCAAAATGTGTTAGTTTCTCTTTTATTGTTAATTTTTCCTTGTGTACACTTCTGTGAGTTACGGACACATAGTCAGCGCTCAGAACCAGCCTGGACACGGACACCTGCTGTCCTGGAAACTATATTTTAGCCACTTAACAAAAGGTTCACCTTATGATATATACAATGTTCAAGTCAACAGTATCCTAAGAATTGTTTCCCACTTTATCTTACCATTAGACAGTCTTTTTCTTAGAACTTGAAATTAAACGTTGTGTCTCTTTGTAAACCGCTCACTCTCCTGAACCAAAGTCCATAGAGAATTTCTGGAATTTTACATCACAGCACAGCACAGAGGAGATGTAGGTCTATTTTGTTGCTTTGGCTTTTGAAAGCCATTCAGATTTATCTAAATGACACAAACTTATCGAACAGGGCTGCAGTCGACCACTGAGTTAAAAATGTGAATTTTCATTGCGGTGTGGGAGAGTGAGCGGTTTGCACCCCCACTGGCTATTTGTCAGTATCTCAGTCACACTTCAAAAAACTCCAACTATCGTTTCTCTTTATTTCCTAATTGTTTGTTTTGCACTATGCTTGTAGTGAAGTAGTGTATGTCAGACTTGTGGAGTGGTTTGTAGAGAATAGTGCTGCTGTTGATGTGTTTCCACTTCCATCCATCCTCCTCTGTCCTTCACCCTCCTCAACCCTTCGCTAGGTTGCCATCCTCCGCAGCTCCAACATCATCCTTAGCCCCACCACAGAAATGGACGTCGCTCTGCAGTTCAGGGGCTTCATACACCCGTTGTGGGGGGCTCCCCCACACGCCTCTCCTCCCACCGAGACCGTTTCCATGTGGGCTCGCATTCAGAGGCTCCATTTTGAGGCTCGAGTGGCATCGGGTCCCAACTCCAGCCAACTGGTGAGGGAACGTTCGTGTCTCCACATCAAAGTGTTATTTTAAATGAATAAAATGTTTTAACAATTTTGTATGTGATTTGTAAATAAGTAAAGTTTACTGTTATAGCACCATTCACAGATAAGTGCTTTATAATACAATACATGATAAAAGAGACATAAAAACATACAGATTCTGCTGTATAAACCCAAACAGACTAGTGTGTATTTACCCCGTCTTTACTTAATAGAAAGGTTACTGTACCTGTGTGTGTCTTGTTGCTGTGCCAAGTCTTCAAACACTCCCAGATGATTTAATTTCAACACATGAGCTGTAGCTGCAATTATTTTAAATGACAAATATTAAATTGGAAAATAATTATTGCCTGTTTATTTTCCCTCAGCCACCTAACTTTTTTTCTTCTTCCTAAATCCAGGAGGTGGTGGGTCGTTGGGCAGCTCAGCAGGAAAAGGAGTTGAAGATACTGTCGCGCACAGATGGCAGTAGGCTGTTCTCTAACCTGACCAGGGGCAATCATTACCTTGTTCAGGCTGAGGGTTACCTGAACAACTCCGGTTCAGGACAAACCAGTGAGATGGCCCTTACCTGGAATAGAACGTTGCCAGGAGGGAGTGTGAGTAAAGGCACACACTAAACTTGTCCTGGTCCATCGCAGTGATTTAGTCTATTAATGAAAGTGTACATTTATTATTTATTTGTGTATGAAAATTGCTTTAGCTGTAAACAAAATGCTGAACATGAAACTTAAATCCACTTACGTATAACTTGCTCTCCTTGTAGGAAATCTCCTTCCTGTTCTTGGAGCCGTACCGCTCAGGTTCCTGCTCAGGCTACATGTCCTGTCTGGCGTGTCTGTCCGATCAGTCCTGTGGCTGGTGCCCGTCCTTGTCCCGTTGCCTGCTGCGGGACAGCCTGGACCTTGAACCTTGCCCCGAGAGAGAGAAAAGTGAAGGTGGAGAGGAAGATCAGCACCATCTGCTGTTGGCCCCCCAGCAGTGCACCTTGTGTGAAGAGTACAGAGACTGCTCTGCTTGTACCCAGGTACAATACAGAGCTTCACACAGTGCTACTGATAATCTAAATAGCCTAACTTGGTGTTTTACTTACGACGTGTGTAAATGCTTGTTGTTTAGGACCCTTACTGTGAGTGGCAGATAAACTCCAGCAAGAAAGGGGACTATCAGTGCAGTCGACGGGGAAGACTGGACGGATCTATACGAGACCCGACAGGGTGTCCTAGAGTCTGCAATCAGTGCGTTACAAAGACTTTTCTTTTATACTAATTACATAGTAATGACATATACTGCATAACTCCCACAGAAAACCCTTAACACACCCCTATTTTCATGCTCTCTATGGTTAAATCTTTGTCCTGCATAGGAGAAAGACATGTGGTGAGTGCCTGTCCAACTCCAGCCAGTGTGCGTGGTGTGAGTCAGCCCAGGCCTGCTTCTACTTTGCTGCCTACCTCACAAAATACCCATATGGAGAGTGCAGAGACTGGTATGACAGGTAAAAGGAGGAAATTTTTCCATTTGTTTTGCTATATTTTAGGTGAGAGTTGATGCACGTACTGATTACTTTCACGTTACATAAGAAACGCAGATAAAATAACCTTTAGGGGATTTTTTTTGTCACTCAGTGAATGTTGGATGAATAATCTGATATTCTCTTCTTTTTTTCTCCCATCATTAGCGTTCATTCAGTTCCCCAGTGTAAACAATGTTCATCGTTCAACACATGCACAGACTGTCTGAGAACATTCCAGTGTGGCTGGTGTGGTGATTACAACAATCCCACCATTGGAAAGTATGTATGACATTAAACAATACTGACACAAAATGCATCATTTTATTATGAAATGTCTGTTTTTTTGTACTTACACTTTGTTTTACACTCATCTCTTCAGGTGTTTGAGGGGGGACTGGGCTGGAATAGATGATCCCTCTGTTTATAACTGCAGTGTGGCTGTTGCTGAAGCACGGGCTGCTAAGTATGTGATTGTCTGTTGAATTGTTTGAACTGTAAAGTAAGAATATGTGTTTGTATCATGGTTCAAGGATATTTCGCTATATATCGTATATCTGCCCAAATTCATACCTCTTTATCTGCTTTGTCTTTTTATTAATAATGATTGTGTTCCACATACAAATTAGAACCATCCAAGTACAAGATACATTTAAAAGAACAAGCTAATAATACAAATATATATATAAATACAGGGACACAAACAAACAAGATAAATATTTGTGTCGTACTATAATCAGCTGCTCACTGAACTAAACTTTTTGGGTGTGTCTTCATATTCTGATAGGAATATATAAATAAATAGAGTTGGCTTCCTTTTGCTTTAAGTACATTTTTAATTCTTAATCTTAATTGTACAATATGTGCAAGCCAATGTTCTTTCCATTAATTAGTTTTCCTGTAGTTTAATTGGAAATGTAATTCTCTCCATCATAAATAATCTCTTTGTCCTTTTTTCAGCCCCGAGCCTCAGACCTCAGCCCCGCCTCGGCCGCTGGAGATGGAGCTGGAGTTGGAGCACTTGGACGATGAAGACCAAGACGCAGTCTGGTCTTACCCCACCTGCCCAGATGTTGAAGAATGCAGACTGGGTCTTCACAACTGTCACCCCTATGCCACTTGCATTAACACTCCCACGTCCTACGAGTGCCACTGTGAGAGAGGATACACAGGGGACGGCACGCTGCACTGCAACCAGACGTGAGTCTTCACCTCTGTTGTCTTTGTCTAAAATAATGCTTCACTTTTGCATTGAGTCATCGGGATGTTATTGCCTTTCTTCCTCAGGTGCTACAATGAATGTCGTGAGGGTCAGTGCAGCGGGAGCCCACGCTTCGAGTGCGAGTGTTCCCTGGGTTGGACGTCTGACCCTGCCACTCTGGTTCTGAGTGGTGTTGAATGTGATGTGGACTGTGGCTGTAACTTTCACTCTACCTGTATCACTGCTCCGGGGATCTGTGACGAATGCCAGGGTGAGACACAGATGATGATGATGATGATGATGATGATGATGATGATGATGATGAGCTCCTCTTTACTGTCCCTTTGTGACAATGTATAGTTAAAATCATACTCCGACTAGGGCTGGGTGACGTGTAAAAGTATATTGTGATAAGTTTTTTTTCCCATATCAATCAATATCTATCACAATAGATAATTGTGATAGATAATAACATGTATGTATGCCTTGGTGATATAAATAATATCTGGGTATTTTTGGCCTAAATCCTGATATATGAGATATATGTGGATATAAAGCTGCACACAGGTTGTTTCTCTGTACACTTTATACACACTTCATATACACTCTAAAATAAAACATCTACTGTTTATGATCTGTATTACATGCTCTTAAAATGCACGTATTACCTTTCATTTCAGATGATGCCTGCTTTATTTCTTTGGCTTTTTAATGTTAAATGAACAATATTTACATGTGTTAGAAACGATGAAATTGCCTCTAAATATGTTTAAATGTAGCTGTTACATAAATATTAGGCTTATTATTATTAAAAAAGGTGGTTAAATCATTTAGTTGATATATATACTATATAGATATAATATTGGTGTATTGTCCAGCCCCTCAACTGATGAATTGAAATTCCAGATTTATAATAACTTAATTGTCATATTCCCATATATTGTGCATATACATAACATATGTCCATTAATTAAATAAATATTGTGCATGGGTTATCAGGTGTATGTTTTCAGTGCAGAGTGAGTTCAGTGTGGTGATGGCTTTATGATAAAGACTGTCTAATATTTATTTCATTTGTAAGGTGCTAGTTAAAATGTGATCTTTGGTCTTCCCTCTGTCAGACTGGACTACAGGGCCTCACTGTGAGCACTGTCGTCCTGGGAGCTTCGGTTCAGCCCTGGCTGACGGCAGCGGCTGTGTTCCTTGTGAGTGTAATGGCCATGGTGACCCTCTCCAAGGCTACTGCCACAACCAGACTGGCCAATGCTACTGCACCCACAACACTCAGGGACCCCACTGCGAGTCCTGCCTGCCTGGTTACTATGGAGACCCCAGGTATTGAGATATTTACACCATATAATCACAGTGTTTTATGGAGTTTCCATTTCTTTTGTCCATACAGATTATGCTATATCTAAACTGCTGAAACACCCTGAACACCTGAACTTCTCTCACTCACACACACACACACACACCCTGCACAGAGTCTGAGGTGCAGTGAAAAGTAACAGGAAAGCATTAAAGACAAACGCACGTCAGCCCCAACATAAGCCCAGAAGGAGAGACCCCACAAGCACTGCCCACTGTTCTCTATGGGAAAGTGACTGAGTGTTGCTTTAACCACCTCATCTGTGTGCATCTTGTCTTTGAGTAAAACATTGCTGTCTCCTCTGTCACTGTTTGACCAGAGAAGAGGACTTTGGTTGAATTCTATATGTTCTGTTTCTCTGTCCCTTAGGAACAATGGCACGTGCTACCGTCAGTGCCAGGGCCGCTCTGTGCTCCTCTCCTCCAGCTCGTCCTCCAGCGTGCCTCTTTCTTCTTCTCTGGGATGGCGAAGCGGCACTGAAGGGAAAGGAGGGCTTTCTCATTGCCTTTGGGTCTTGTCTGTGACTGATAACCTGGCACCGTGTATGTCCAGACAGCTGTGTCCCCCTGTAGCCCTCACTTTACACCCTGACTCCCATACACATTGTAAAGTGAGTACAAACACGTCGGCCACATTGTACAAACAACTGAACATGTTTTTGTCAGTTTTCCCATTAACGCTCTGCTACATTCTTTATATTCTGCAGAACTCGTTTGTGTATGTGTTTGACGGTCTGCCTCGTTTTCTGGGTAATGGAGTTGTTCACTCGGATCATAACCTAATTGGAGCTTTTTGTGGCACTACAAGGACTCAGCCTATCACAGTGGAGGCAACCTCAGGTATCCTTCCATTTAACCCACTGACTCACGAGCAGACACTCTTTTTAAATTATAACCCGAGTTTATGTACTTCCTGGTAACTGATAAGAGGCTAATTAAACAAATTAATTTGCTTTCACCACCAGGTATAATCTCAGTCTACTTTGAAGCCAACGTGTCTTCAACCAAACCTCAAGGCTTCAACGCGTCTTACTGGGTGCGACGGTGTCACCAGAGCTCCGACGAGGGTGATGAGGGCTCACCTGTGTGCCCAGGGGGAGGCCAGTGCCAGAGTGGCCTCTGCCAGTGTCCTCAGGGCTTTGGAGGACCCCACTGTGACCGGCCCATGTGCCCCCAGGATTGTGGAATAGCAGAAGGAAGGGGGGCTTGTAATTCAGTAAGATTTCTATCAAATCCATGTGTGGAACTTTGCGTGTGGTTTTCCATGTTTTACCTGTATCACTAACCTACATAACGTGTTTGTCTCAGTCTCTGGGAGTGTGTGTGTGCTTAGACAGCTGGGTTGGCTCAGACTGCTCCGTTCCTCGAGACGCCAACACCTTGATCTGGGAAACACTGCTGGACACACAGCTGACCAAGGTAATGGCACAACCTAACATAAGCAAACCTTCTATACATGCTCCTTCAGTTGTATGGTATTACTGCAAGTAATAAAACAATTATTATAGGACTGTGCGGGAGTTACAATAAATTAAAAGAAACAATAGCGATGCAACAGTCTAAGACAGGGGTGCTCAGTACGTCGATCGCGATCTACCAGTCGATCGCAAAGGTAGCGTGGGTAGATCGCATAACGTTAAAAAAAAATAGACTTCAGCCTATCATCCATCCTGTCACTTGATTGATATACAGGGCAGCCAGTCAGCTGACATCTGACTTTTTCTGACACTTAGGTCACTGCGCATGTGCAAACAACGGCGCTAAGTGCAGCAGCAAAACTAACAAGATAGCTAGCGAGTTACCTCCAATTTTTCTCTTAAACTTAAGAAAGGGTATAAAAATGAGTGGGGGAGCTGGACCAAGTTAAAAGACAAAAACGTATCACTTTCATACAGAATGGGAGGATGGCTTTTGTTCACGATGACATTTTCGAAGTGCGTTTGATGATCATTTGTTAGTGTGCTTGAGGCTGGCTGTCAGCAGCTACTGTGCTGATTCCATTCAGTGCAAGTCGTCAGAGTAAAGTCAGGTAATGACAAAAAATGTACATAGTTAATTGTGTTGTGTTGTGCAATATGGGCTCATGTGGTTATGCAAGGTACATCAACATACATTGTACATATAAAGAATTCTCAATATATTTATAAATAAATATATGTTTTGCATTTTTGTAGTAGGTAGATCATTTAGACTTGGTCATTTTATAAGTAGCTCGCATGCTGAAAAAGTGTGAGCACCCCTGGTCTAAGATGTTATCATCACTTAAGGTGCAGTGCAGGTTAAAACCCGATGAGTGACAGCGGAGGTCAGTGGACATGATTCAGAGCATTATCTTAAACGTGTCCATTGCCCTTACTGTTTAGGATAATAAAGCAGATAAAGGCTTTAGATAATGTGTAGGTTGTGGTCATAATTCAAAATAACTCAATAAGTATCACATTTTGTGGCGTCTGTTTTGTGTGATGTGGATGTAGGACATACCCAGCCCTAATGTCTGAGGGCTTATTTTTGTGTAACTAGCCAGAGAATGTTTATTTTTATACTTTCACAAACTCTCCCTCTCTGCTCCTGCTCTTCCTCATGACACCAAGAGCGCAAACACTTGTTTCTTTAATGTATAAACTATATAAGACCCCAATATATGCACATTGCGCTGCAGATTTAATTTTTATGATGGTAATGAAACATTATTTAGCTGTTTTTAGATTTTGTGGGAAACTTTATTATCATATTAAAGTGACACAATGTAGGATTTCAACCTCCAAATAATGTTTCCAAGATTATTTTGATGGTACACCAACTTACAACAAGGTGAATTGCACCTCTGCCGAACCTTATACAGGTTTACATCGCCTGCACCGGCACTATGTAACTATGTAGGCCGTGTTATTGAAGTCTTCTTGTCCTGTGATTCAAACAACGACAAACCTGTTCTATAAGTCAGGTGGAAAAAGCAAGCTACACAAACTGAAGCACTGTCATTCTTTTGTTGTTTTTTCCTGTGGTCTGTAATCATATTTGTATGAAATGCTATAACATAGGCTACTGTGTCTGCTCTGAAAACATGGTTGTTTGTACATTAGAAGTCACTGGGATCATCAGTGCTTACTGCGACATACTGTGTAATGTTGTGCCAGTGCCGGAGAGCACGCCCTCATTGTGTTAGGACATCTCTCAGTGGATGTCTGACCATCACCTGAAACTCAATCTCAACAAGACCGAGTTTCTTTGTCTCCCAGTAAAGGGCTCTCCCACCACAGATCTGACCGTCACCCTCGACAGCTCTGTGGTAGCTCCTTCTCATACTGTAGGAACCTGTGTGTGACACTTGATGACCATCTCTCCCTCACTGCCAACATTGCTGCAACAGCTGGATCTTGCAGATACATGTTGCACAACATCAGAAGGATATGGCCTCTTCTAACCCAGAAGGCGGCACAGGTTCTGGTCCAGGCTCTTGTCATCTCACGCTTGGACTACTGCAACTCCCTCCTGGCTGGTCTCCCTGCGTGTGCCATACGACCTCTGCAACTCATCCAGAATGCAGCAGCTCGACTGGTCTTCAACTTACCAAAATTCTCCCACACTACACCGCTCCTCCGCTCCCTTCACTGGCTTCCTGTAGCTGCTCGCATCCACTTCAAGACTCTAGTGCTTGCGTTCCATGCTACAAACGGATCCGGTCCAGCCTACATCCAGGACATGATCAAAACCTACACCCCTGCTGCCCACTCCGCTCTGCATCGGCAAACCGGCTCGCTGCCCCCTCACTGAGAGGATTGCAGAGGCATTCCAACTCCAGACTGTTCACTGTCCTAGCTCCCAAATGGTGGAACGAGCTCCCCATCAACATCCGGACAGCAGAAAGCCTCCACATCTTCCACCGCCGACTAAAAACACATTTCTTCCGACTCTACCTCGACTAAGACGACGACGACAAAAAAAAACTTACTTGTACATCGCACTTATGACTAGCACTTTATAGTTTGGCTTACTTGAAGCTCTTATGTTTAAATGCACTTATTGTAAGCTGCTTTGGATAAAAGCGTCTGCTAAATGACATGTAATGTAATGTAATGTAATGTAATGTAATGTAATGACATGACTCTGTTTTACACACACATTCACGTGCTGTGTTTCTCCACAGAACCAGGCCCACAGGTTCCTCCACAGGATGGGCCACTCTCTAGTGTCTGGACCACAGGGCAATCTCTGGCTGTATGGAGGACTCTCCTTGTCAGAGGGCATTCTGGGAAATGTCTACAGGTAGGGGCACATAACCTCATGAAAATGTTGTGTTATTGTGTTATTGTGTGTTGGGTTGTAATGCATTCTGCCTCTGTTTCATTAAGATATTCCGTGTCGGAGCATCGTTGGACCCAAATGTTGACGAGCTCTGCGGAGGAGGGCTCAGCTCCTAGCCCACGCTATCACCACGCCTGTGCACTCCTCACCACACATGAGTCTGGCTCTGGAAGCCACGGTGCCACTCACAACTTCATGTTTGTGGTGGGAGGTGTCACTCAAAATGGTGTTGCCATGGATACCTGGAGTCTCAATCTCAGCAGTTTAGTCTGGAGAGAACACAAGGTAAAGATCAAATGTAATGTGGAAATACAAAATCTTTGAAAGGTTTTCCTTTTTTGTGCCTCACATACTTTTGTTTGTGCCTTTGTTAGAGCGCAGTGTTGTCCCCAGTCGCAGGCCACACCCTCACTGTACGCCGAGAATCCTCCGTACTTTTGATTGGAGGTTACTCTCCAGAGAACGGCTTCAACCACCACCTGCTGGAGTTCAGCCCCCGTACTGGGAACTGGACCATAGCCCCACACACTGGAACACCACCTACAGGTTTCTGAGGCATTTTGCTTTTCAGTGATTATATCATAACTTTTCATTAAGAACAAAAACAAAAAATGTTTATTTCATTCATTTAAAAGGGACAATGTACATTAATTAACGTGCTCATTTCATAAATCATGTAAATGTGGTAAAGCTTATTTTCATCTGCAGTCCCTGGTTAAGTTGATAACAAAAAGAGACGCATACTGACTGACAAACAGGCAAACAATGAATACGTACAATATACATTAGACCACACAGGAAGGAAGTAGGAAGTTAGTAAAAAGATAGGTACCAAATAAATAAAACAATAACAATGGCCTTTGCTTAATGGATTTTGTGAAATCATTTATAATGTTCTATAGTTAGGGTTTTCCACGCTTATGCTGCTCGGTAAGAAAAGGCTGACTGTGCAAAGGATGTTTTTCTGTGGTATTTTGCAGTCCCCTCGGGCAGTAGCTCTTGTTGATGTATTTTGACTTTATTTAATGAACTAACTAATTTAGCTTGACATGATTGCATTTTGAAATGTGCTAAATTTCAACGTACAGTGTTAGTATGAGTCTGGAAAAGGTTATAATAACATGCTCCACTGCTATAGATGCAACCAAACGTCCTCCTGCTTTCTCGTCAAAGCTCTCGAAACTTGACAAACACACACTGCATCGCAACTGCGGAGAGTTTTATTGACAGAAAATATCTAAACATTGTCATCATAAACTGGTTAATAACTGTTCTACAGCTAAACCTATTATTGCGAGGGCTAAAATATGTGTGTCAGGATGTGAAGAGGATTTCAGTAAATAAAAAAAGATCCAGGATGTGACTAGTAATGACATTTATAGGTCAGACTGGAGACTGGAGGAGGACTAGAGGAAAACTAACAAATGGAGAAGACGTCATTCTAAGCAGCCGTTCTGGCTGTTTTGTGCATTTGGGATGCTATAGAATAAGTTGGCCACCTCCATAATGCAAGCCCTTTGTCCAAATGAAGAGGTTTATTAGGCTTTAAAAGCAGTTACACACTTATACCAGTCAAGTCTCCTAAATGTAACACAAAGGACTTTTAACTTCACACACAGATGTTGCAAACTCCTCATTGTTCTATGTTTTGCTTTTAAATAAGGTTTATATGGTCACTCGGCAGTCTACCACGAGCAGACTGATGCCATCTATGTCTTTGGAGGTTATCGCTTTCACGTGGAGACAGTGGAGCCCTCAGGCGAGCTCTACAGTCTGTACTATCCCAACCTCACCTGGTCTCTGCTCGTCCCCTCACAGGGAAATAAGGTAAGAAGCTCTCTCACCTGCTTGAGTGACAGAAAATTAAACAAGTCAAACACTTATGTTTATCAGTCTAGTGCAAAAAGGTAACTTATCTGTTCTTGATCGTGTGCTTTGCTTCGCAGCCCCTGTCCCGCTTCTTCCATGCTGCAGCCCTGATCAAAGACACCATGGTCATAGTTGGGGGGAGGACAGAAGCAGAAGACTACAGTAACTCCGTGTCTCTGTATCAGATCAACTGTAACACCTGGATACGACCAGGTGATCATCTGAACATTGTCCTGCAGCTTCACTCGTTGTCAAATCATAATTTACCGTACCTTAAACTGAGCTTCCCGTCCCTTTCCTTCAGTCTCTGCCGTTGGAGATCCAGTGAATCGTTCCGTATCTCTTGCCATGACGAGCTGGGATGGTCGTATGTTTGTGTCGGGGGGCTTCAACGGTGTCACACTGGGCAGACTCCTAACCCTGACCGTGCCCTCTGACCCCTGTGGCCTGCTGCCAACACCTGAGGCCTGCAACACCACCACAGGCAGCTGCGTGTGGTGTAGGGGAAGCTGTGCTACTTCAAATACTGCTGAGAGGTAACACATCTGGCTGAAAGCAAATCAGTAAATAAATAGAGCTCTGTGCCTGATATTATAAGTTATTTGCTGCCAATAAATAATGCAGCCCTCCCTCTGTCTCCATCAGGATGGGTTGTTTCACAGGCCAGTCCCCGTGTTCCCCAACCCCACGTCAGCCAGACCAGTGTCGTCGGTTGAAGACCTGCAGTGAATGCCTGGCCCGACACCCCAAGACATTGTCAAGTCCATCACAGGTACACACACAAACACCATCCCCAGCTCATTCAGATCTAGTATTAATATTCGTCCTGAGCGATTTGATCACAAATGGAAAGTTGTAAGTTCAACTGTGTGATGTGATCGGCTCTCGCTTTCCAACAATTTCTGAAAGTGAGGGTGATATACTTGTTTTCCTAATTCAATAATGATATTACATCACAATATCAAATCAATATTACTGTAAGGCTGGGCAGTATGGCTTATAAATAATATCGAGAAGTTTTTGAGCTATCCTGATATATGAGATGTATGTGGATGTAAAGTGGCACACAGGTCGTTTCTCTGGACTCATGAAAAGTTTGATTTTGAGATGTTTGTGCTTCTCAAAGGCGAGTGACATACACTCTAAAATAAAACATCTACTCTTTATGATCTATATTACATGATCTTAAAATACCTGCTTTATTTCTTTTGCTTTTTAATATCAAATGAAGGATATAACTTCACTTGTCTTAAAACGAAAATTAGTTTTATTTAATTTTGATCAATTGTCATAATGTTATTTTATATGTATTTCACAAATGTATTTAATATAATAAATATGATGATCATCAATGCAACAGCCTTTAAAATCACAGATACCTTAACACAATATGAAATATAGTATCCATATATTGCCCAGCCCTAATGCAAATACACACATAAATGATTTCTGTCCCTGACACTAATTGTCCACATGTGTATTTGGTTATTTTGTGTTTTGTACTTTTGGTAAAAGAAAATGCACATTTATGTGTTTCTATCCACTGCTGCTAATAGTTCACTGAGACGAGCAGTAGATGGCGCACAATCTATATCACAACTAAAGGATGAGACGATGCAACTTGATGATATAAACAAAGAGCATCTGCTGTTGTGGTGTTTTGCTGCTTCTTCCATCTATTATTGAAGTAATATTTGCTTCTTGTGTTGTTGATTAGAGGAATGTTGTGCTTTCCTCACATCTGCTGGTTCTATTATTGTTATTATCTTTCCCAGCACAGTGAAATGCAGAAGCTGGAGGGAGGTTTCAGTCGTTTCAGTTTGTGTTTTTCTTTCTTTTTTTGCTGAATCTATTTCCATTGCTCTTACTCCCGTTTACCTTTTAGTGTTTTACTTTACTACTTAAGCATAAAAGCTGTATGGGATTTGTATTGACCATAGGTGTGAATGTGAGAGTGAATGGTTGTTCTTCTGTGTGTTGGCGCTGTCCACGGTGTACCCCACTGGCTCCAGATCCCCCATGGCCCTCATGTGGAGGATAACGCAGTAGAGACTGATTGAATTAATGAAAATATGCATAAAATACACTGACCGAGTCTGTCTGTCTGTCAACTAAAGTTAGTTCTGTTTTGCATTTTCTAGCCTGCTCTTCAGTGTAAATGGTGCACAAACTGTCCGGAGGGGGCCTGTATCAGCAGCTCTGTCAGCTGCACGTCTGAACATGACTGTCGGATCAACCAGAGAGAGATTTTTCTGTCCAGCAACTGCACTGAGACCAGCTGTGAGGCGTCTGACTGCCCCAAGTGTACGGCTTCAGGAAAATGCATGTGGACTCGCCAGTTCAAGCGCACAGGTACAGAAAACAGTATTGAAGATGATTTGTTTGATTTATGTTTTAGTTTTCTTAAAAACATTTGATTAAATAGCCACTTCAGCTAAGTTCTTGGACATCTGTTGTGATTTCTCCAGGTGAGACCAGGCGCATCCTGAGTGTGAACCCCACCTATGACTGGACATGTTTCAGCTACGCCCTGCTCAATGTCTCACCCATGCAAGTGGAGTCCTCTCCCCCTCTGCCGTGCCCTCCGCCCTGCCACACTCTCCAGAACTGCAGCCTGTGTCTGGGCTCGAGAGGCTCGGACGGGGGCTGGCAGCACTGCGTGTGGAGCATGGCGCTGCAACAGGTATGTCTGCATCTTCCTAAAATACTTGAATAGGATGCCCCGCCCCCTGCTCATGTTTCCTGTGTGATTAAGGATGAAGCAGTGGCAGTGGTACTGCAGTTTAAGTTTAAAATGTTTTTTTAAATTATTATTATTGTTGTTGAGCGAGTGTTTTCTAGTTTGGAAATCTTAAAACGTAACAAGCTGTCAAAAGTACTTGTTTTGCTACTGAACTGGTGCTTCTCTTAATCATATTCAGCACCTGTACACGAGGGCCATATCTGTTTAGTATCCATATATCCAATATATTTTGTCTCTAAGGCTTTCTAATGTTAAATGAAAGATATTTATGTGTGTTTGAAACAATGGCATTGCCTATATAATTTGGTTGATTTCATGTATTTTTTGAATCTATATATAATATCTAATTTGTGATATTTAGTGTGTTTCACAAATGTATTCAATATAATAAATGTGATGATTATCAACAGGCTGTAAAACCAGGAAACGTCTTTTCATGTCATGATATAGTTAAAATATGTTGTCCATATTTTGTCATCATATTTGTTCATCAATTGGACCAAAGCCTTTTCTTCATACTGCTCTCTCTTGATTGGTTTAACTCATGTTTCCATTGTCAGTAAAAGAAAAATCAAAATCTCTTTCTCAATTCTCAACATAAACAAAGAAAAACAGTACAAACAATATTGATATTAAACTAATGAGCAAGCTGACTGGTGGATATAAAGATCAGGATGATAAAGAGACAGCTGGACACTGGGCAGTGACCTGAAACTTACAACTTAGAAGTATGTTGAGTGACCGTAGTCACCCCCAAATGCTGCACCAATATCCACAGATTGTCTTCCTTCTGCTTTATTACTTTATTCATTAGCAGCTAACCTCCCTCCCTCCATTTCTTGCAGTGCATGAGCCCTTCCTTTGTGCCCCTGCGATGTGAAGCAGGTCAGTGTGGACGTCTGCTGTCTGGTGGGGACTCTTGCTCTCCCCAGTGCTCCCAGCTCACCCAGTGCTCCCAGTGCATTTCTAGGCCTCAGTGTGGCTGGTGTGCCACTCGTGGGGGTAACGGTGCTGGACGCTGTTTGCAGGGAGGACTTGATGGTGAGGACTTGATTCTCTGAATAGGAGCTTGGGATTACGGGAGGTGTATCCTCCTGGTGTTTCTTACTGATAATTCACTTTATTCTTGATTCCAAGGTGTGAGTGAGGGTGTTTGTCCGCTGAGAAACAGCAGCTGGTCTTTCCTCCACTGTCCAGAGGAGGATGAATGTGTTAACGGCCATCACCACTGCAACAGCACCCAGAACTGCCATGATCTACCCCAGGGATACCACTGCACCTGCAAGCAGGGTTACATACTCAGCAGGTGAGATCAGGACCCAACACTCAATATACTGCTAGAGAAAAATAGGAACAGTTCACAGCTTTTTGAAGTGTGGTTGTATAAGGAAGAGGCACAAAATGTCACCGAGTTAGGTCCACCCAGGTGCATTCTGGTCCCAAACCACTGTGCCCAAACTGTGGGGCAAAGAGCCCATAGCAGCGACCCTCGACACTTTCATGTGTCTCCGTCTTGTCCTATAAAAGCTTTTTACGAAGCAGCAAACTCTGTTTTCCCTCGTGTCCCAGTCCTCAGCCTGGATGCAGGCGCTGGAGGTCAGTTAGTGCTGACTATGTGTCAACCACACGTCAAAGAACCTGAACTACTGTATAACTTTCATTTAAAATCTTTGTTTTTCGTGTGTTTTTCTTCCGCTCAGTGTTTCTGGTCAGTGTGAGCCAGTGTGTGCTCAGGGCTGTGTGAACGGGACATGTGTGTCTCCAGGGGTTTGTCGCTGTCACTTTGGCTTTGTAGGGGACAACTGCTCCTCTCAGTGCAGCTGCAACGAACACAGCAACTGTGCTGGAGTTACCAAACCAGATGTTTGCCTTGAGTGCCACAATAACACTATAGTGAGTGCTTACGATATCACACAAGTTAAACACTTACTTCTCCATATTCCATATATTCCACATATGTACTCATTTTACCTTCACTTTATTTCAGGGTAAACACTGTGAAAAGTGTAAGCCACTGTTTGTGGGCTCTGCCAAGGGCGGCGGAACATGTCGTCCATGTCGGGAGTTTTGCAGGGGAAACAGTGCCGTGTGTCTGTCCCGGGATGAACATAAGAAGGCGCTGGAAAACCCACGGCTTTTCATTTTGGGCCCCAACACAGTAAGTAGCTACTGTATGTTTCCGTGTGGAAAAATTCATTCCAAAAAAAGAATTCCATTGTTTACATGGACGCAACATTGAATTATCCGATTGTTGTGTGCGCTCACATGCATCAAGGTTCAGCTGCACAAACGCTGCGTGTGTCTGTCCATTATTCTTGTTTGGAATGGAAATACAGCAGTAACAGAAAAGGGAAATCCGTTTGAATGGACTGTAACAGATCCAAGTTCTCAGATTGGCATGTTTAATGACATATTTTTATTTCAGTCAGACTTTAATTCCAATTACTTGTGTCATGAAAATATAGCTAGTGGCTAAACTTATAAAAGTTATCTCGTTAGTATGTTAGTTATCTGAATTTTAAATGAACGTTTCTACTTCTCTTCAGATTCAGAATTTTGTGACTGAGGGTCCGACAGAAGAGAATGCTGTGTGTGTGAATTGCCAGAACAACAGTGTCGGGGACAAGTGTGAGAGCTGCCTCAGCGGCTACTTCCTGCTGCAGGGCAAGTGTGAGAAGTGAGTCATGACTTTAAAATATCCTTTATATGTCAAAGTGTATCATTGTAGGTTTTTAAGTTCCTGTTATTCTCCATCACTTCTGTGGTTGTCACTCACCCCCAATCCACTACTTTGAGATGTAAACCAGTTTATATGGGCGTCTAGTATTTGTTGATCTTCACACTTTAATCTTCTCTCTGTGGTCAAACACAAGCTACTTCATGTACTCTTTCATCACTCTCTCATCTAATCAGCAAGTCTCATTGTCGCAGACTCCTCCCCTTTTTAAAACACTGGAGCTGCAAAAAAAAAGGAAAAGACACTGTCTCATGTTCTTCCAACTTCCAACAAATATCATGAACAGAGAACGGATTCCACCAAAGCTTTTCCATGGAAGTCTGAGCTCATATGCAGCTGATGCAGCTTTAGTAGACACACCGCAGTGAACTCACAATTACCAAACACTGATTCTTCTTTCCCTTTGACTTCCTTGTTTGAAGGTCGAGTAATCATTCAAAGTTCTTATTGTACAGTGTGTTTCCGTGTCTGCTCTGACGTGTGTGTGTTTTGATCACAGGTGTCAGTGTAATGGCCACGCAGACACGTGTAATGAACACGACGGCACAGGCTGCCCCTGTCAAAACAACACTGAGACCTCGTCCTGTCTGAGCAACCCTCAGAGTGACCGCAAAGACTGCTACAGGCAACAGGTATGCACATGTTGAGATGCTTTTCCTTGTATCAGAATATTCTCTTGTTGTCTTTAGTGACAAAATTAAAAAAGAATGTTGATTTTTTTTTTTCTCCTCTCACTTCAGTGTGCCAAATGCAAAGACTCCTTCAACGGCACACCAGTGAATGGGCGTCAGTGCTACCGTCAGTTCAACGTGGACACAGAGTGCTGCTTTGACCCCACGTCCCAGACCAACTGCTTCCACGACCCCACCATCCGTAACCTCCCCAAGGGCCGCACTGTGTTCTTTGCAGCCCAGCCAAAGTTCACCAATGTGGACATACGGGTCACCATTGATGTGACCTTCGGTGAAGTGGAGGTGTATGTCTCCAACTCTCATGACACGTTCATCGTGGACGTGGACCGCTATACAGGGATTCACACCATCAAGATTGAGGAGGAAGCGGTAACTCGGGGGACGACCGCTGGTGTGGATAAGGATTCACCTCCGTCTCCTATTAAAGTGTTTGCCAACACCTCATCCAGCTTTGGAGGTCCCGTGCTTTCCCACAACCCACTGCAGCTGCAAGCCAAAGCTCCAGGGTCCGATAGAGAAATTCGGGAGGAGCGAGCTGAAGGACTCATCTCCTACATCACCGTGTGGAAACCACAGACGGTGCTGATCGTGCGCCGCGTTCGTGATCGCGTGGTCATCACTTTCCCCCATGAAGTGCACTCCCTGAAGTCCAGCCGCTTCTACATCGCTCTGAGAGGCGTGGGAACCGGCGAGAGGCAGGGAGAGTCCCAGGGTCTGCTGTTTCTGCGTCAGGACCAAGCACACATCGACCTCTTTGTTTTCTTCTCAGTTTTCTTCTCCTGCTTTTTCCTCTTCCTCTCCGTCTGTGTCCTCTTGTGGAAGGTGAAGCAGTTCCTGGACTTCCGTCGGGAGCAACGTCGCCACATTCAAGAGATGACCAAGATGGCATCGAGACCATTTGCGAAACTCACTATATATCTTGAACCAGAGGAGCCTCAGCTTATCTACCTGCCTTCGTCTGGGGGAGGGGTGGGGGGCAGCACCGTCTCACTTGCACATGCCCGCACAAGCAAGTTAGGAGGAGTGGTGGTGGGTCAGAGGGGCCGGGCTGGAGGTGTCTCCTACAAACATGACCCAGGCTCTGGAACCACAGGCCACCACCACCATCACCTTACCCTGGGTGGAGGTGGTAACAGTGGTCAGCACCTCCCCCTGCATTACCTGAATACCCACCACTATGCCAGCACCACCGCTGGCAACCCAGCCTCACATCACCACCATCCGTCCACCTACAGTGGTTACCAGCATTTTTGCCGCTCCGACCCTTTCCTCTCTCAGCTCATGGGTTTTTCCTACTCAACCTTTAAAGTGGGGCCCATTACCCTGGAGCCCACGGATGACGGCATGGCCGGAGTGGCCACCGTCCTCTTCCAGCTGCCCGGGGGGGTCATGGCTCCAAACCGCGCCTGTCTGGGCTCCGCACTGGTTACTTTGCGGCAGAACTTGCAAGAATACTGCGGCCACGGCAACGGAGGGGGGCACCCAGGAGCGGGAGCGGGGCGGAAGGGGCTTCTGGGGCATCAGCACCTGACCACTATGGCTATGTAGAGCAACAGAACACTATATAAATGAAATATGACTGGGATGAAAGAGATGGGAGACATCTGTACCTGTATCATAGAGGATAGTTTCTTCATGTATGGTTGTATGAGGTGCTGACAGAGTCAGAGCTGACAAACTGAAAACATGGCTGCCAGCAAAGACACACATTCTGTGTTTCCATCGTGGTACGGTTCGCTTTGGAATGGGTCAGGCTTGCATTTCCACTGAGAACAGGAGCTTCATTTGGTCGACGGGGTGTGGGCTGAGCTGTGATGTCATACCACTGCGACAACAACAAATGTGACACAACAGACATTGAAGATTTTTCTCAAAGCTTTGTCTGAGAATAGACTGCAGACAGACTGACTGTCCTGGGTGGAGTCAGAGTCTAGCTCCACCCCAATCTTACTGTACCATTTTACGCTGGTACCTCAAAGGAAGGGTGCTAAAAATGCAATGGTCGGGGCTGTTATTTTTGGTTATTTTGGCACTACTCCTAAAGGAAAAGCAAACAAAATACGTACCGCACTGTACCAAACTGAACCAGACTGAACCAGACTGAACCAAACTGAACCAGACTGAACCGTTCCACTCGATGGAAACACAGGTTTAAGAAAAGCAGATTCTCACTCTCCTGCACCAGATGTCATTAAGAAAATCTGTGTTTCGGTCAGAGAAGGCAGGAGCGGCTGGTTTACTGCTGCTGAACAAATGACTTCAAGCACGGAACTGACTAAATGAAACGTTGAAAAGAGCGCGGTGGATCAACAAAGGCTGTGTCCTGTGAGCATGTCACACACCCACACATGAACACTCACAGTCAGTTAACATGAGCATTCGGAACACAACTGTACATACACTGTATAATTTGTTGTTTTGTGTCTTTTATTGTATTATGTATTGCTATACTGTATTTCCGTGCTTCACATGACCAAGCCAGCTGTCTTTAGAATGCACTACAACTGCTACAACAAACAAAGCCACAGTGTTGCATCCTTGACTGTGATCACGAGAGGACAGTCAGACTCTGGATAGTGTTAATACTCACTGACCAACACATCATCTGCTCACTTTGGAACCAACATGTGCTTTATACCCCCAAAAAAGTGACAATCAAAATTGAAGTTGCCATTTAGAACAAAGAACTGTTTAAATTGTTTCAACCTAATGTGCAAACTTCTGATTGTCAGCTCAGCGCAGGAAAAAAAACTAAAGGTCAAAGTTGTTTTATTTGAATAGTGTAATTGTAAGTGAATACGCGGCAGGCCTGTAAGCTATTATGTTTATGTTAAACACGACCGGTGAGTATATTTCTGCATATTCCTTCACCTGCGATGTTACATTGTCTGTTGTTTTTCTGCTCATTTGCCTTCACTTCTTGCCTTGTCTGTGAGTCACTAATGGAAATGTGTGGTGCAGCTCCCGGAGGATGGAATAACAGTTGCTTTTTTTTTACATTATTGTTACATTAATTGTTTTCTGTACAAAAGAAATGAAGGATCATGTTTTTAATGCACTCCTGGGGTTTCCTTACCCTATAATAATTTAATTACACAACCAAACATGAAGACATGATGTGTCCCGTTGAAAAAAGTCGATCACATTTTGTTGACATTAAATGTTTGAGACATTATGATCAAAACGTTACGATGTGGTTGAAACATACTGTATCAAAACTCCATTGATAATGAGAAGAGTTGTGTTAGAAAGTTCTCCTGGTGAGAAATGTATGAAACAATGTGTTGATGTTAATGTTTTTGTTTGTTTTCCTTTTTGCACTGTATGGAGGCACCGAGCCCCGTTATTCATGTGAAACACTAAAGAGTGGACGTCGTCCAGCCTCCGATGGCACTCGGTGTCATGGACGACCTCAAGTGGTGCTACTGGTTTTCCTGGGAGGTTTTTTGTCATAAACTGAATACTCGCAGCTTAGTAAAGCAAATAAAGCTCAAATAAATATCGTCATTATTTATAGCAACCCTCCACAAATTTGCATTAATTCAGCTGCATTAATTTTTGTCTCAGTTTTCCTAACATGCTTTATTTTTGTACATAACTTTTGTGTTTGTTTGTTTTTCTTCTTCTTTTTTTCAAAGAAGGGAACAGTGTTGTGCAAACTGTTGCCTCAAGATTCTCTGTCCTGAGTCGACTGAAATAAAGTCTGTGGAACAAGATGGTGTGTGTGTCTGTGTGTGTGTTTACACTTTACTATTATACTACTATTACTACTATTATATTATCTTAACGTACTTCTAACGTCTGTTCTATCTTTCAGCAAGTATTGATGCTATTCAAGGGCCTATTTTAGTATCTTTAGCAACTATTGATAACATTTTTGTATCTTTACCAATGTATAATATACTAGATACTGCTATTTAACTAGGTCATTCAGTTGAAAACTTTCATATCCCAACCATCCCCCTCTCCTCCGGTGTTCATAAAGGCTCTGTTCATCATCTATCCACAAATTCAATCTCCTCTACATAAAATGTATTATTATTATTATTGTTGTTATTATCTAGTAATAATTGGAGCTATTTTAGTATGTTCAGTAACTAGTGATAGTATTTAAGTGTCTATTTTAGTATCTTAGTAACAAGTGATAGTATTTAAGTGTCTCTTTTAGTATCTTAGTAACAAGTGATAGTATTTAAGTGTCTATTTTAGTATCTTCAGTAACTAGTGATAGTATTTAAGTGTCTATTTTAGTATGTTCAGTAACTAGTGATAGTATTTAAGTGTCTATTTTAGTATGTTCAGTAACTAGTGATAGTATTTAAGTGTCTATTTTAGTATCTTCAGTAACAAGTGATAGTATTTAAGTGTCTACTTTAGTATGTTTAGAAACTATTGGTACTTTTTTGAAATGACAACTCAGGGTCAACCACCAGCTAATGATACAAGAGAGGACCCGTTGCCAGTGCTACGCCGCTCGGAGCGCACAAGACGGACTCTTATCTGAGAGTCTTTGTGAGTCAGTAGTAAGCTCCCTTAGGGAAGAGCAAGAATACACTCTGGGACTCACTGGAAGGATGGTTAGTTATTCTAACTAACTTCCTAGTTAGTTATTAGTGAGTTGCTCGGAGGTCCATAATGAAATAATAATGTTTGTGAACTGTACAGTATTGGATGTTGTTTAGTTTGTTAGTTTAGTTCAGATTAAAATCTGAGATTTACTAAATTCTTATTGAATAAATCACTTCCGAAGCACAACAGGAAGTTTAAGGAAAGTGGTATCTGGACCTGTGATGACCTTTGACATGGACTTTGATTTAAAGGCCACCGTTGACTTCAGTACCTTTGATGATTACATTGTCAGTATATTGTCAGACAGACTCATGCCACAACAGACGAGAGTGATCATGTAACTGCTGGAGGTAATACTGTTTAAGTGTTACTTTACTATCTTAAGTAACTAATGATAGTATTATAGTATGATTTTAGCATCAGCCGTAACTATTGATGCTACTTTAGAGTCTGTGTTTATACTTTTTACTATCTTAAATAACTACTAGAATAGTAGAAGCGTAGTATCTATATTAGAAGTGTTGTTTCGAAAACATTGATAGCATTTTACTTGAGACCTACAGAATTGTCATTTATAAGTCATTGTCTCCTTGTTGTAACTCTAAAAGCTTGTAACAAACCTCAGGTAAAACCTGTGGATGACGCGTGCTACTATCCCTTTAAATGCCATTGCGGGCTGTGGTGTGATTGGTCATAAATCCGGAAGTGTGTTACTCTTCCTGTGTTTGTGTGTATGGGTTGTTTATCAATCACTGCACATCAATGGAGGCAGCGCGGACACGATAGAATGTATCGTTATCGTGTCACTTATCGTTAACCGTAAGTATTTATTTAAAGCAGACAAACGCTGAATGTCACTGACACTGACCGGAAACGTCAGTAGCAGTGACAACACCGCTGCTAGGTCAACGTGTGCCCGGTGATGTAGCTTAGCTGTGATGCTAACACTAGACACAGGTCTGATGTAACTCGTACATATAAACTCACCTCACTCGTCGTTTCCACAGTGAACTAATGAGGCAACAACAATCTTAATGGTGACGACACGAAGATGAAATCTACCAGTGACAGAGCAGTGAAGAAGGAGCAGAGTCAACACGATGCTAACGTCGTTAAAACTGAGAATGAACTCGGGATGGACAGTGACGACGAGGAGGAGCAGGAGGAGGAAGGCGCCTGTGAAGTTTACACCCACGGACACGGTCTCAACATCCACGTGAAGGAGGAGCCACTGTCACAGGACATCTGTGAAGAGCCAGCACTGAGCTGTGTGGACACCACTGACAGCACTGACAACAAGCCTGACACACTGACATGCTGCTCAGACGGACGTGTGAAGGAGGAGAGCCACTCTGACCTTCAGCCACTGGACGAATATGACAGTGGAAGTGGCATCAAGGAGGAGGAGGAGGAGGAGGAGGAGCAGGAGGAGTCATGGATCAAACAGGAGAGGAACAGTGAGGTGGAGGCAGCAGAGGAGCCTGACACCATCCAGGAGGGTTATGAGGAGGGAGAGGAGGACTGTGCAGGTAAGAGTCACTGCATCAATATCAAACATGAACTCACTGTGTTGTACTACTGTGTTGTACTGTGTTGTACTACTGTGTTGTACTCACAACTTTACTGTTACTCACACAGAGTTAGTGCTGACTGTGTAACGTGTGACTTCCAGAACCAGGAACCTCTCAATGAAAACATGGCTGCCAGCAGGGGCACAAAAGCCAGATTTTAATGACTTCAAGGTTCCATATGTAATACACAAGTGTCACGTTTTGTCACAGTTAAGAATGCATGTGTCAGCTGATTAATCAATTAGTTGTTTGCTACAGAACATTTTGAAAAATGTCCATCAGTCTCTCAAACCCTGAAATGATGATCTTCTCAAACGTCTTGTTTTGTTAAAAAAGACTAAATGATCTATAGTTGTCAATCAATGTAGTAATCGATTATTATTGGTTAATCGTTGCAGCTCTACTGTTCATCAAATCACTGACAAATCCAGGAAGGAGAGCTGAAGTTTTAGAGAGTCTTAAGTTCATTTAGAGCCATGTTGTGCCTCATAGAGCTCTCCATTTTGAAAGTGTAAGACTGGTCTGATCTCTGTCCTCGTCTGAATCCTTTGTATCAGAACAACAAGTAAATCCAGAGCGTCAACTACAGCTGGACACTTTGACCTACTTTGTACCACTGCTGAGTAGCTTGTTACTGAGTCTACTGAGTAAAGATTATACATTTTTAAACACTTTTTATACACTTTTAACACCGAAACAGGAAGTTGTGATGATGCATGCAAATAGTGTGGCCAGCATGCGCCTGTTTATTCTGTCCAAGATCAGCTTGGAACACCAATGAAACGCTGCACTTGAATGTGACTGTACTCCATCCTCGTCATAAAGATCACTTCTTGGACGTGGGGATAAAGCAGTGTGTAGAGAGATGATCCAGTATTTTTCAAACATTGTGCTTCCCAACTTCAGTTTCTCCTCAGTCCAGAAATATCTTCATTCTTTTATGTGTGACATGTCCACCAGTGACACTTCACCAGTGACACTTCACCAGTGACACTTCACCAGTGACATGTCCACCAGTGACATGTCCACCAGTGACCCTTCACCAGTGACACTTCACCAGCGAAGCGTTAATTTATGACTGAAGAAAAACCATAGTGACAGAAACCTTCCAAATGTATCTGCAGTAGACAGATAGTTGGTATGAAAGAGAGTGACCGGTTTACAACGTGACACAAACTTCAGTTTCCAGTTGGAAAAGGCTGTTGAACTGCATTTACACCAGTGAGCCAATTGTGATCTGTTCCTCCCATGTGACACACATGAGATATGACCCATGCCAGTGTAAGCAGGAAAAAGCCACATGGACTCAGATATCATCAGATCAGATTCAGGCCTCATTCATATGTGGGAATTACTCACATATGTGAGTTTGTTGTTCTCAAAAAATGTTCTCAAAAGACTTGTTTTGTCCACAAAACAAAAAAAACTATAAAACCAATGTATTCATTATCAAAATAATTGTGTTTAATCCTAACAGGTTCACATTTAACAGGGAAGGGTATTATCATATAGTATTGCAAATGAATGGATTCATTGATTACTAAATTCATTCTGAGTTCTCAGTTTGATTTCAGAATTTTATCAAATTTTTACCAAACATGCTTCAGTTCTTTAATCTCCGCTGTCTCTGTGTTTCTCCTTCTGCTTAGAATCATCATCTGAGTTCTTTCCATGTCCTCACTGTACTGTCTCGTTCACTGACCTGGAGTTCTTGGAGAAGCATGTGAAATGGGTCCATCAGAAACAGTATCTGGACAACTTGAAAAACTGCCTTTCAAGCCGCGCACTGAGCCTCATCCCCAAACATAAGTGCACTATCTGCAGCAGCTCCTTTAACTCTAAAGTCAAACTGAAGGCTCATGTAGGTGAAGCTCATCCCTCTGAGCCTCCTCGCAGGCTGCACACATGTCCATGCTGTGCACGCAGCTTCCAGTACCTGAAGAACCTGAAGAACCACTGTCAGCGCTGGCACAGCATGTCTGTGGTCACCAGAGGAGGACACCTGAGCTGCGCTGACTGTGGGAAGAGTTTCAAAGCTACCTGGGGTCAAGGGCCTCATTTGTGTCACGAGCCACTGAACACGGAACCAGAAGATAAGCCCATCTGTCTGGACACTGGTGTGCAGTGTCTAGAGTGTGGCAAGAAGGTGCGCACCCCTCAAAGCCTGGAGATCCACATGCGCACCCACACGGGCGACAGGCCGTTCATCTGCAAAGACTGCGGCAAGAGGTTTGTGGAGCGCAGCGGCTGGCGGCAGCACATGAGAATACACAGTGGGGAGAAGCCATTCAAATGTGAGGTGTGCGAGAAAGCCTTCTTAAGATCGCACCACCTCAAGTGCCACTTGACCACACACTTCGGCAAGAAGGAATACTCGTGCACCGAGTGTGGGAAGGAGTTTGGATTCAAGTCGAGTCTGGATCTCCACCTGAGGACGCACTCCGACGAGAGACCCTTCCACTGCAACGTGTGCGGGAAGAAGTTCAACACTCAGAGGAACCTGAGGGTCCACACCAAAGTCCACAACAGCGTCAAAGCTCACCAGTGCGGGGACTGCGGTCTGAAGATCGGAGATATCGGGGCTTTGAAAATACACCTGCGGACTCACACCGGAGAGAGGCCCTACCACTGCACGGTCTGTGGAAGCAGATTTATCCGACTCGCACATTTGCGGAACCACCAGCGCACCCACACCGGCGAACGACCCTACAAATGCACCGAGTGCGACAAGAGCTTCACTCAGTCCGGGGATCTGATCAAGCACAAGCGGATTCACTCCGGGGAGAAGCCCTTCGAATGTCCAGACTGCCACCGACGCTACACTTCCTCTGGTGACCTGGGCAAGCACAGGAGGACTCACACTAACCTACGACCCTACACGTGTCAGGAATGTGGCAAAAGCTTCCGTTTGTCAGGCCATTTGAAAACTCACATGTTAACTCACACGGGGGAGAAGCCGTACTCCTGCCCCAACTGCCTCCGCAGGTTTGCCCGCTCTCACCATCTTTCTGGACACGTGGCTAAATGTCGCTAAATGAGCTTTTTGTTGTTAAGAGATTGTAAATAAACGTATTTAATGTTGTAATTATGCAAACTGCATGGAGCAGGGGTCTCAAACTCAAAGGATCTGGGGGCCAATGAGTGTCCAGTCAAGTGACAAATGTAATTTCTTAAAAAGCAACTGTTATTATGAGTGCAGAATTATATTCCATATTCCATGTCCACTTTTGGAGGACATATTTTTATGACACTCCCACAAACAACCATCCATTGCTTTATCCTCACTGTTGTAAAAACTCGCCGCTGATGCTCCGACATCAGCTCTGCCACGATGAACGTCTAAAATAACACTATCACTGCCTTGATCTTATAGCCAGCACCTGGTTAGGATGTTTGTGTAGTGCCAGTGTAGTGTAGTAATATGCCGCCCCCCCCCGAGATCTTTGGTGGTTTTCTGCCCCCAATCTCCCAGATACAAGACATTTAATCCTGCATTGTTCTGCTTTTGAATTGATTGGAGAGCCACATTCCACGTTAATTAGATTGGAGGGCCACATGTGGCCCGAGGACCACGAGTTTGGGACCTCTGACACAGAGGCTACTCTCATGTCAGTATAATGTGAAACTTCTTTTGGATACTTATTTACATGAGGTTTGTGTAACCCTTCACTTAAAGGACTGTTGTAACACTAAACAAGTGTCATTATTGCATGGAACTAAACTTAGATAAACACTATGGACTGAAGACACTATTACAGTGGTGTCCTGAGGACAATGAGGACATGCAGAGCATGGACATAATAAGATTCCATCACCACTGTTCAATGCTGTATTAGCTGTGAAACATGAATAAATGATCTGATGAACACCCTGTTGTGATGCTGCTGTTTGATTTGAGTGATATTTGAAGGGTTTGTGTTAAAGCTGCAGGAGGAGTTTCATCCACAGGTTTTTAAAACACTTACATATTTGCATCATATTATTTATTGTTTTAGACTAGTTGTTGTTAAGTTTCTTGCCAGTGTAGGTTGTAACCAGTGCAGAGTAGCAGTCTTTCTACCATATGGACTTGTATGCTCAGTAGTTGTAATGGAGCGCATGTTAGATGTGTTATTGTCAGAGACCAAACCTGAAATGATGTTTTTCCCCTTTAACACATGTTCTCTAAAACCATGGTAGTATATAACTATAGGAAGTATATGGGAAGAAGAAGAAGAAGAAGAGAAAATGATCTTATTGGTAATAAATCTGCCTCCTTTCTTTGCTCGGCCTATTTATGCCACAGTATTTTAACATTGGCGATAATTACTCAGAAGGCTCAATATTTTCTAAGGTGGTACTTGATATAAACTGGTCTAAAATATACTTCTCCACATTCTTCCAGATATTAATGTTAATGTTGTTTCAGTCTGACAGAAAGTATCTAAAAACCTATAAACCAAAAATAGACATTTGTTGGAGTTCTCAAAATTGTTTTATAATATTTAAATTCAAAGGGAACAAGCTGTGTTTTACACCTATGATGTCTTTGAAGAAATACTGTGTTTTTCCACCTACAACAGCAGCATAATCACATGTAATGTCATATTTAAAGTGCAGTTTATTCTCTTGTTTGAATAATCTTAAAAACATGCCGTTTTATTTGATCATAATTGAAGTAATCTGTAATCAGGAACAAGCGCTAGCAATTAGCCCCACCATAGGAAACAGAGTTAAGAAACACATTAACATGGATTATGTTTCCAAACTGATGGTGAGAAGATAAGGTAAGATAAGTCAACATAACTCAGTCTGACCCAGCTTTTTAAAGTGTAACCTATTATTGCTAAAAACCTGTTTTAAGATTATTATTCTTTGTGCTTTCATGAAACAAATCAAGACTCCACCGTGCAGTCGTCTCTCTTTACTAACTCAGTGTTGCTCATGAAACAAATCACTTCCTGTGTGCAGCGCAGTAATGTCACCGGTTGACACAAGCTCTAAATACTGTTGTACAGAGAAACACAGAGAGAGTCCTGTGGAGCGACTGAATCAGCATGGTATTAAATGAATGTCATTTCTTAATATTTCAAAGTTTAAAGTCATTTGTTGTCATTTAAATGTCAATTATAAAGTTTAAAAATGAGAAAAAAAACTTTTTGAAATTCTATTGAAAATTCAAACAACATTTGCAACTCTTAAATTATTATATAACCACACCCACTTGGTTAAGGGACACACCCTAGGGCGGGGGTCTCCAACTCTTACATTGTCATCCAATCAAAGTCAGAGGTGTGTCGCCCCATCTAACACTAAATTATTATTTGCCAATTAGTTGTGAAACAGTTGTGCTGCTGTCGGCTTGATGAGAACGTGTGTTCACACTGTCAGATGGAAATACCCAGAAATACCCACATATGGATACTCTAGTGAAGTGACGCAGTAATAACAAAAGGAAAATGTGGATGCATTGTTCTGTTTTGACAGGAAATGCACATGGAGCTGAATTAGATACTATTTTTGTTATGTTTTTTGTAAAATGTGAGTTGTGGACATTAATATTTTGTAAATGTTCAGGCAAAAGTTTGTTTTGGTTGAAATGAGCAATGAGAATAAATGTTAAAAAAGCTCTCGGCCATTTTCATTTTGTCAAAGTAGCTCTGAGAAGGAAAAAGTTTGGAGAGCCATGATTTATGATTAGTTCCTGGGAGTTTCCTGAAACAGTCAGCATCATTTTCAGCTCATCAACCATTAGAGTATAATTTGAATGTTATTGAACAAACCTCCCAATGACGACTATTTTTTTCAAAAATAAAACTTGAAATGCACTGTTCCAAATTATTACGCAGAACATTTTATAGAAAAACAGAAAACAGAAAAAAAATTATTTAAAAAAACAAACCAAAAAATGAATTACTCAGAAAAAACAGGGGTTTTTTTTCAGAATGAATGCAATGCGCTTCCGTACATTTAATTAAACACAATTCATTTAATACATTTTCTCTCATCTATGTTCTAAAGTTAAGTTTACTGTCAATTTCCCATCAACAATGAAAGGTTACTGTCCTAAAACATATTATCCAATCAGAATCGTCCGTCTCTATTAGGCCCGGTTAGCTGGCTCATTAATTGGTTAGAACTTCTCAAATCCCGGGGAAGGCCAAGCTATGTGTTTTGGTTTGGAGAGTGATGGGCAAATTGCCCAATCACGGTTGGATTTTAAGTGGGCGGGCCAAAAACAAAAGTTCCTCGGTCTTCGTGAAATCTGAACAGTGCGGGTCTAACTGCAGACCACGCCCCCCAGAGGTGGAGGACAGTAAAATGGCGGCGGGAGACGAGAGCGATTTTGTGGCTAGCTTGATAGCATCGCCGTTTTCAAGGCAGCCTTTGACAGAAAAACTTCAAATAATAAAAATGGAAGAATAATAGAAATGAAAGAAGGAAAGTGGAAAGGCATTTCAAGACCGAACATTCTTATTAGTTGGAGACGTGCGCACAGCGTACCGGAAGCTGCACTTTGACTTCCCCAGGCTCATGACTGATCATTGGCACTTTGTTTATAAAAGTGCTGGGGACAATAACCATAGCTTAAGTGTGGTTTGAAAAGTGCTGGGTACTTCATCTGTTTGACGTTTCATTACAATGTGCACTGCATTACAGTGTATTGAGTGGCTCTGACACTCCTATTAGGGAAAAGGAAAAATAACACATACACATACAAAAACTGAGAATGTGCGGAAGGCTCCCCTTGTGGGTCCCCTCCCTGGCTGCCGGTGGATTGTGCCACGTGGCGAAGGTGAGGGCCGACGCGCGCCGGCTGAAGTGGGATCTAAGGTGGGGGAACTGTTTGGGCAGGGCAAAGCCAGATATAACATTTTAAAAGTGGTGGGAACAAAATTGTTGATCATAAATAGTGCTGGGGACACGTCCCCGGCGTATCTGACGCATATGAGCCACCTTGATTATTATTTCGTTATTTTTATTTATTCGCAGAGGTTGTCTGTAAAATTGCCTTTAAATCAACTTCTCAAACTTAACAAAGGGTTTTTATTCTTCCCATGCCCATTTCCTGTCCCTTTCCCTGTAGAGAATTAAGGTGGTGTAGTGAAATCTATAACTGAAAATTGTGACTTTTTTGACATCAGTATTCATTGTGCCATGCGTAATTGCACTTCATTGTACCTTCAAAAATAGTCTTTGTATTACCAGTTTGTGTATTTGAAATTGTATTGTAGCTTGAGGATGCTCATGAATTTATTTCTTAATGTGTGCGCCGTGATTTCATAGCGCTGTCCATGGTGATGAAATGAGCCTCGTGTCACGGGGTGACCTCATTTGATATTTCCAGATTTTGCCTTTGTTTGCACTGATGTTTCTTTAATTGTAACTATGTAGCCTAAATGGTCTCCAGTTTTATGAAGTTAATGTTGAGAATGTGATTGATGTCATGGTCTATTTGTTTACATCCTTGTCATCCTTAATTAAAGGATTGCAGTTGTTAAACGCTTTTAATTCATCGTACTGTTTTCGCAATGATTTATTTTCTCGGCAATGACGTCTGAGGTGAAGGCCCAGCTGTAGTGTAGAACACCAGTCACTGTCCAACATCAATCTCAGCAGGTGATTCACACTTTAATTCATCTGTTTATTGGAAAAAGCTTAGAAAAGGTTCATGGATGTTGTGAAGGAGGACATGAGGACAGTTGATGTAAAAGAAGAGGCTGTGGTGACCCCAACAGGGAGAACCTGGAAGAAGACACTGCAGAGAGTTTACTTGAACCTGTCCTGTCTCATCTGAGCGATATTGAGAATAATGGTGTCGAGAATCTGTCTTGTCATGGTTCTCTTGTCCATGTTGTCTAGAAGCTGAGTCTTCAGCCATGGCAAGAACTCAAGCTCAATGTCTCTCTCCACAGGGTCATAAAAGTAGCCATCGCATCTGAGTGTAGTGACGACTGCAGGCAGAAGATCAGCCAGGTACTGCTGGGTGTACGCCCGCGCAGCAACTTTCTCTGAGGTCTCTCGTTCCTTCTCCAGCACCTCCCTCTGCTCTGTAATTCTGCGCTCTTTTTCCACTGTGTGGTGTCTCTCCTGCTCCTGAAGCCGCATCACTTCTGCAAACTCTCTTGCTCTGAGTTCTTCAGAGACCCTCTGCTGCTCCCTCAGACAGGCCAGCTCCTCCTCCTCCATCACCTCCATTATAGTTTGCTCTATCGTCTTGTGCACCAGGACCTCAGCCACCGGCTGCACCTCCACGTCAAAGTCAAACAACTCTGCTTGACCTTCAAAATCTTTGCCAATTTTGGCAGGTATGTATGGTGGCGACGGTGGCTTCTCCATGTGAACATCAGTCTGGCTGTGCATATCTCTTGTATCTACAACAACCGCCGTTTCTTGAAGATAAAGATCTGTTTGGACTTCGACATGCGGTCGGCTCATCAGAGCTGCAGGAATCTTCAGGAACTTGGTCTGCTCTTTCTCCCGTTTTCGAGCAATGGCTCTGCTGAGCTGCTGTCTTTGCACTTCAGCAACAGTCAGCCGTAATACAGTCCGTGCGGCGCGTTGAGCCGAACTATCTTCTCTGACAACACCACCATCAGACATGTTGTCGCCATGATTGTGGAGGTCGTATTCATGATGTCTGAAGAGCATCTCCAAATGTTCGGGGCGACTGGAGACGGCATAAATACCGCTTGAAAATCTTTTGGAGCCTGGATTAAAAGCCATGATGGAAACGGTCAGGAACCAGCACACAGGAAGCTGCCAGAGAACGCTTTCTCTTTCTGAGGTCGAATGTTTTCTTCTTCAAATAACTCCCGGCAGGCTGTAGTGTACACTGAGGTGTAACACTGCCCTCCACAGGGCACTTCAAAGCTCCAGCAGGCTGTTCTTTGGTGTTTTTATGGCATTTGGAATCCGTAAAGTTGGAGCGCATAATAGTGTTTTAAGATGATCGGCATTCAGATTGTAATGATGATGTCACTCCTTTAATGGCTTTGAAGTTTTGAACGTGTGAATATGGCATCTGAAACGTTGCCTCTCTGTTGCCCGATGTTAACATAAATTATTAAATAATACATAAAAGATTTCAGGTGTAAACCAGTAAATGATATTGAGTGTATAAGAATGGTAAGTAATGTGAGTGGTAGTAACCAGCATTGACAGACGCCAATGACTAACACTTTATGTATATTGATATTGATTGATTTCATTGTGAACTGTCAAAGGTCTATATGACGGTAGTGAGACCTGCTGTGATGTATGACTTGGAGACTGTGGCACTGTCTAAAAGCTGGAGGCGGAGCTGGAGGCGGAGCTGGAGGTGTCGGTAACCACGATGGACAGGCTTAGAAATGAGCATATTCTAGGGACAGCTCAAGTTGAGCAGTTTGAAGATAAAGTAAGAGAGTCATGGTTGATATGGTTTGGGCCAGTGAGGGGGAGATAGAAAGAGGTGGTTCCTGGATGTTGTGAAGGAAGACATGAGGACAGTTGAACAGTAACAGGACAGGTGAGCAGGTGCTGTGGGCACCGCTAAAGGAAAAGAAGCAAAAGAAGAAGATTATATGGCTGATGAAGAAAGGCCTTTGTTTTTAATTCAAATTTGAGGCTTTTTAAGTTTGGTAATGTTTGTCATTTCTGCAGCTAACTCTGCTAGCAGCCAGTGTGAGTTAACTGCTTTTCTCCCTCTCATGGGTGTCGCCACGGCAGATGATCAACATATTTGGGTGGAAGCGACATTCCTGCCCTTCCTATTTATCCAGGTTTAGAACCAGCACTAGGATTACACTGGCTGTGCCGCCCCCCTGTGGCTGGGGTCAATTTACAGTGAGTAATGGGGATTGGGTACATTGTTTAGGGATACCCCAGCACTTGACCTGGCAGATGCTCGTCCCTTTAGCCTGGCTTGGCTATGAGTACATTTCTTACATTCATCGCCTTTAAGACACAAATAAAAACAACTTTTAAAAAAGGTAAGACTGGGCTGCCTGATGGCTCAGTTGGCAAGGTAAGGCAAAGGAACCGGGGTTTGATTCCACTTGTGGTCCTTTGCTGCGTATCTGTGTGAGGCAAAAAGCCCCAAAAATCTCTTTCGAAAAAGGCAAAAGTGAAGTATATGACAAAGCTCTATGAGGAGAAAAGGATGCATTTGTCTCTTGCATTTGTTTCCACTTTAAAGCTGAGTATTTTTCTTCCTCTCATCTGGGGCAGTCATCAGCGGAAGACCTTGCTCACACTTTAATTCACACCCAGGATATGCATCACTAGGACAAGGGCCGCAACCAAACCTGTCTCAGTCAATTCCGTGGGAATTGGTCTATTATTTTTATGTCCGCAATTACGAGGACGGAGCGGCGACTGCGACTCCAGCACACAGATAACAAAGATATATTTAGGAGTAAATAATATTGACTGTACCTTTGTTTAAAGCTGGAATCAATACTTCTTAAAGCGTGTCCATTTTTCATTTAGCCGCGTCATGTCTGGGCGGAGGAGGGGCAGAGAGAGATGAATGGGGTGGATCCTCTAATTCCCCCTGTTGCAGTTATCATAATTGTTGAACAAACCACGCTTTTTAAAGATCTGCTCGGAGGAGAGGGAGGCCACACAAAGAAAGTTAATAGATTTGTAAAATTGAGATAGATTGCACAGAGGCCTTTTTTTTTTTTTTTTTTGGAGAGTTCCATCAGCGTGGTAGGCTGATGGACAAATATGATCCAGGGATGAAGAGGCTGGGGTGAGGAGAAGGAGGAGTGGGGTGGGGGGGGGGGAGGTGCTGCAGGAGCTGCACACAAACACAAACACAAACACACAGCAAAGAGAAACATCCGAACAAATAAAGGTGTACTTTTACTTTTCACTGGGTGGGAGTCGGACCCTTTTTTTTTCTTTATTTAAAATCAAACACAGGCCAAAACAGATGCATGCATCTATATATGCAAATATATATATATATATAATATAAGAAAATATAGACAAATAATCTGATCATAAAATAAATGATGTAAAGAAAAACACCTCACATTTTTAGAACTGCCAAAACTCGTCTTTATAGACTTTTTGTAACGTTTTAGTTCCTTTAAAAAAAAGTAATAATAAATAAATCTCCGTCTGTGTCTGAGAAATCATTTATTGAAGAACAACTAAAATGAATGACGTCATATTGGATTGCACTTTCCCTGAACCAAAATAAACAGAAATCCATAAAAAAGTCATTGCATGGATAAATGTCAGTCATCTGTGATGGGACAGGAAGACAAAGGTGATCCGCTCCTGATTTTGTGAATGCTCTCCGGTGCAGGAGCAGGAGCAGACACACCACAGTGTGAACGGGCCTTCATCACTCTGAGCTGAAATAACAGCAGTTCCTCACTTGAGGCACCAGGGGGAAATGGATAGCTGTGGAAAGGAGGCTTCAGGGAACAGACGAGCGCTCAGGAGATGTGTCTGAAGTTTATGCCATTTGTTATAGAACTATATATGATTTTGGAATAAGCAGCCTGTGGTCAGCACTGCATGTAGCAAAGATTGTATTATGTCCCATTGTAAAGCTGCTCCCCGTGTACGACCTCTGACCCTGTCATTTGTCTGCCCAGGAAGGTTTCGAGGAGCTCTAAAGGATATTTTACGGCAGTGATTTGTCCTCGGGGGCCCACGTTTGTTTCCATCCGCTCATTGTTTTCACATTTGATGCATTCAGGCTTCTCTGAAAATCTTTCCCATATCCAATTTTTTGCCTTTCCCACGTCCAATTTTCCCTAATAATCAGATGATTATAGCGCGATGCTTTGCTTCCCCCTGCTTTCAGCATTCTGCTCTTTTCCTCTCCCATTTTCCCCCCCACCCCCTTTCCTTAGATTCTACCATATGGCAACATGATATGAATGATTTCATCATCTTGTATCAGGACACATATAGATACAGACATATAGAGATACTGCGAATCATCCACAAATCAGAACATAACATCTTACATTCACTTAGCCCTTCCTATCCCACAGCCACAAAACCTATTTTCATCTGCTGCCTTTGACAGACACTTTACAGTGTTTTTATGTTGCCGTCTGAGAATTAAATTACCTCATATGGAATGTTATAAAAGTCCAGTTGAGAGGATTTTCGGTTTGTAATGTACTTTGAGCCATCCAATTTTCCTTGTATTTACTGTCTATATTTTTGTCAATTTGGCGGAGGAACACATTGTGTGCGTCGGCGCTGGGTGTCACTGGTGTCGTCACGCTGCGGTGGTTTTGGTGTCGGCTGGCCTCCGAGGTCAGTGTGTGGGAAGAGACGGTGGCTCTGCGGCGGCTCTCGGCAGCTCTCGGCCCGTCCCTTTGGGCTCCGGTGGGCCCACATCCACTCTCCTCATTCATGAAGGGGTCAACGCACGGGTCAAAACACACCGTTTGACTCCCCACAATGCTCTGGTGTGTGTGGGTGGAGATGAAACCGGGTATTTTGTGGGCCTTTGGTAAGCTGCGGCTGGTAGCGGCTTTTACTTCTCTCCCTCTCAAGTCCAAATGTGCCTAAAAGCATGGCTCACACAAAAGGAAGAAGGGAGAAAATGCCGTTAAATTGCGTTGCATTGAGTGGTGAGAGTGGGTTGCCGAGTTGCACATAAAAGGATGGAAACACATCGTTTATTCCCTATTAGTATCACGGTTTGCCAAGAGGTATGGAAGACTTCTCTCTCCCTCCACCATCTCATGCTGGCACTGAGAACTAACGCGCAGCCAGCTGCTGTCGTGGCCACTGCTGGAGTAGACCTCCCTCCTCCTCTCCTCTCCTCTCCTCTCCTCTCCTCTCCTCTCGTCTCCTCTCCTCTCCTCTCCTCTCCTCTCCTCTCCTCTCGTCTCCTCTCCTCTCCTCTCCTCTCCTCTCCTCTCCTGTCCTCTCCTCTCCTCTCCTCTCGCTGTAACCTCTTGCTCCCTCTGTCTCTTTAGTGGAGGGATAGAGATGTGGAGGGCGAGAGAGAGTGACAGTGTGCGCTCCCCTGCTCAGTAAATATGAACTGCACCCAGCAGACAGACTCATTCATCACAGGGGGAAAGAGGGGAGGGAAACACAGAGGACTAAGAGAAATGTCCAAAAGACGAAGAGAGAGAGAAAGCGACAGAGGAGGAAGAAGAGGAAGAAGGGCTGTGGGAGGAATAGGAAGCAGATGGAAAGAGGATGAAAGAAAGGAAAGTGTTCGAGGTGAAAGGAGTGGGAGAAAAAGATAACAGGCCAAAGAAGGAGAGAGAGAGACAGAGAGAGACAGAGAGAGACAGAGAGAGAGAGAGAGAGAGAGAGAGTGCGGGAAGATTGAAGGATAGATAAAGGATAGCAGATGTGCATGAGGAGGAAAAGTGATGAAATAGAGGAGGACATTTTGTATCTCATCACTAGGAGCTGTGGTGTCGTGTGATGAGAGCAACATTAGGTTTGCTGTCTGTCTGTCTGTCTGTCTGTCTGTCTGTCTGTCTGTCAGGAAGTGTCACTCTGACTTGTTGCTCTTCACACTTTGACCTTGAAGAGTTGTGAAGTTTTCCCTCCTATTTTTACGACACCACGGCGTCATCGTCACTGTTGTTAAAGGTCAGTGAGACGCTGCCCTCTCCCTCCCTGCTCCTGACCATGTGCATTTGTTTTCATGCTGTTTTGCATCCTTCTGTGTGTCAGTCCTATGTTCACTGTGAGTCAGTCCTATGTTCACTGTGTGTCAGTCCTATGTTCACTGTGTGTCAGTCCTATGTTCACTGTGAGTCAGTCCTATGTTCACTGTGAGTCAGTCCTATGTTCACTGTGTGTCAGTCCTATGTTCACTGTGAGTCAGTCCTATGTTCACTGTGAGTCAGTCCTATGTTCACTGTGAGTCAGTCCTATGTTCACTGTGAGTCAGTCCTATGTTCACTGTGTGTCAGTCCTATGTTCACTGTGTGTCAGTCCTATGTTCACTGTGAGTCAGTCCTATGTTCACTGTGTGTCAGTCCTATGTTCACTGTGAGTCAGTCCTATGTTCACTGTGTCAGTCCTATGTTCACTGTGAGTCAGTCCTATGTTCACTGTGTGTCAGTCCTATGTTCACTGTGTGTCAGTCCTATGTTCACTGTGTGTCAGTCCTATGTTCACTGTGTGTCAGTCCTATGTTCACTGTGTGAGTCAGTCCTATGTTCACTGTGTGTCAGTCCTATGTTCACTGTGAGTCAGTCCTATGTTCACTGTGTGTCAGTCCTATGTTCACTGTGAGTCAGTCCTATGTTCACTGTGAGTCAGTCCTATGTTCACTGTGTGTCAGTCCTATGTTCACTGTGTGTCAGTCCTATGTTCACTGTGTGTCAGTCCTATGTTCACTGTGTGTGTCAGTCCTATGTTCACTGTGTGTGTCAGTCCTATGTTCACTGTGTGTGTCAGTCCTATGTTCACTGTGTGTCAGTCCTATGTTCACTGTGTGTCAGTCCTATGTTCACTGTGTGTCAGTCCTATGTTCACTGTGTGTCAGTCCTATGTTCACTGTGTGTCAGTCCTATGTTCACTGTGTGTCAGTCCTATGTTCACTGTGTGTCAGTCCTATGTTCACTGTGTGTCAGTCCTATGTTCACTGTGTGTCAGTCCTATGTTCACTGTGAGTCAGTCCTATGTTCACTGTGTGTCAGTCCTATGTTCACTGTGTGTCAGTCCTATGTTCACTGTGTGTCAGTCCTATGTTCACTGTGTGTGTCAGTCCTATGTTCACTGTGTGTCAGTCCTATGTTCACTGTGTGTGTCAGTCCTATGTTCACTGTGTGTCAGTCCTATGTTCACTGTGTGTCAGTCCTATGTTCACTGTGTGTCAGTCCTATGTTCACTGTGTGTCAGTCCTATGTTCACTGTGTGTCAGTCCTATGTTCACTGTGTGTCAGTCCTATGTTCACTGTGTGTCAGTCCTATGTTCACTGTGTGTCAGTCCTATGTTCACTGTGTGTCAGTCCTATGTTCACTGTGAGTCAGTCCTATGTTCACTGTGTGTCAGTCCTATGTTCACTGTGAGTCAGTCCTATGTTCACTGTGTGTGGACCTTCACTCGTTCACACAGTTGTTTCCTCTTCCTCGCGGGTTTCTCAGTTTGTGTTTTTCACGAGACCCGAGACTTCGAGGCTTGATTCTGACTTCTCTGGGTTGGTGGCACTGATCTTGTTAGACACACGAAGACATTAAATCATCACAATGAGTTCAAAGCTGTTAAATGATGCTTGAAAGTGACAGTCAGCGCTGACCCCTGCACCAGGAACCACATTTAGACTCGGACGCCCATTGAAAACATGGCTGCCAGCACAAACTTATAAAATCTACATGATTTACATGACATGACTATTTTTGCCATTTAAGTCAAACAAGGTATGATTTTTTACATTACATTACATTATTAATGTAATGTAATAATGATGTATGTAGTAATGTAATCATTTTCAAACAGCCACTCTCCCCTCACCAAAGCAAGAAGAGAAAAGTCTTTGTTTTCCGCTCATGTGGATGCAAGTGGTCGTTATTTGGTAAGTTTGTGTCACTTAAAAGCAGATTTTAAAGACTGAAGTCACAAAATTAAACATGTGGACTCACTGATGGAGGCAGCAGTGGATCAACAGCTCATGTTGTAAAATGGTTCCTTTTCTCTGGACTTTGGTTCAGTGAGTGTTTGTCCTTGTGTCCCTGCTGGCAGCCATGTTCTCAGAGTGAACATCCGTGTTTGAGCTAATCAACATACACAGAACAGGAAATAGAAAAAAATGTAATAGAGTAAAATAAATGTTTCATCCATTTCTCTGTTTATTATTTTAATCAAATAGCAGTTTTGTCCATAAAATGTCAACTATGGTTTTCAAAAAAATGATTATAACTTAAACTATTCAGTTTACTGTCACAGAGGAGCTAAAGCCCCCACTCACACACTCAATAATAATCCATTCTCAGAATAGCTGGTAATTAATTTAGCAGTTGATTAATAATGAATAAATCAATGATAAACGTTGTATCTTGATCTCCTACACCTCATCCCCATTATTGTTATAAGTACCAAAGCTGCAGTGGAAATCAATGCACACAATGGAATATGTATTTATTGGCTTCCCCATCAATTGTTTTCAATTCAAAATCACACACTTAAATTCTTTGAGATATCTGGTGGAAATTTGCTTTTGAGTTCCAAATGTAAGGAGACAAATACAACACAACAAATATTTCTGCACAAATCCCAGAGTCCTGTGCACTTTCCGCTCCATGGCCTCAGTTTCCAGCAACTTCCCCCTCTTCACTCCCAACCAAAAGCACCTCCTCTTCCTCCATCTTTTTCCAGCAGTGCAGAAAGACAGGAGAGAGGGAAGATGATGTGTGACAGATGCCATATTTCGACCTTCTGTCAGGGAGATTAATATTGACACTGTGATTCTTACCAGGGGCTTGTTGACTGTGTGTGTGTTGGGCTTTGATTTCATTATCCTCTGCTCAGCCACTTTTTTCTTAAGAATCAGACAATAACAGATGTGCTGACTGAAATAGAGACAGTGATATTGGAGGGGGCTGAGTGAACAAGTCATATAGCCGGGCGGGTCGGCCATCAGTCCTGTTTGCTGTGGAACTGTAAAACCCCTAAGGATACCAAGACCACAGAGAGACTTCAATTTTGATCAAACCCTGAAGCTCGATAGCAGCACGAGCCCAAAGCTCAACGTATATGAATATACACATACACTCAAACATAGAATGGCTGTTGCTGGGGGGTGTAACCTTTTTTTAAAGACACTTTTACCTGTACCTTATCACACTGTAAGGAGAATTCAGTATGGATGGTGCAGAAATGTACCCACTGAAAATGTACAATTCCTTTTTGACAATAATTGTCCACACAATGTTTTACATGAATGAAGTTGCAAACATACACAAACAATGTGCAGTATAACTCAGGAACATTGTGTCTTTTTTCTAATCACACATCTTTCATTATGATTCACACGCTACACCAGCGTGTCTTGCCCAAGGACACAGGCATGTAATATAGCGGCGTTAGGAATTGAACCCACGACCTTCCAGTTGAAAGACGACAGAGTGTGTATTGTAGTGTGTACATTAATTGTGTGTACAATTAGTTTCGTTTTTTTTGTGGGTTTATCTGTAAGTTTGTCCTCTTGGCAACTTCCAATTTTTCCCGTATCAATGTGATTTTTTTTTGATAGGTGATCACCCAAGAAAGTTTAGTAAGAATCTGCTCACTGATGACGCCACCAATGAATATTACATTTCTTATCACAGGTAAACTGTAAACAAAAGAATTCTCTGTCAAAACAACTCATCAGATTTGAACAAAACTGGGTGTATGTATGCGGGACCAGACACTGTGCATCAGATTATTGAGATTACGGATTTGGCAGCAATTGAAATGACACATGGTTCAGATGTCAGTGACATTTTAACAGATCAGTGGAAATATTGTCATGTATGTAAGATGGTAATAGCTATAAGCAGGTACAGTTGTGATCTTGTTTGATAGTGTGGTGGCCCAGTATTAGTGTTAGTTTGCACTGCACAGTGTAGTATAATGAAGTGGGCAAACATGAACTAAATGTGTACTATTCAGCTGCAAAATAAAACCAAACAATTTAAGATAAACACTATTTAGAAAGTGACAAACCTTAATTTCCTCAATTAAACTAAAACTAAATTAGATACTTAAATGATGACATAAAACAGACGTCATCATAACAACATGGGTTCAACAATCAAGATGATTTTTCTGATAAATATAAACCTTAAACTGAAGATAGTTGGAAGACTTTTTCTTCAAATGCTATTGGGGGCCCCCTGGTGGCTGACTGTGTTTGGAATTCTTTGTTCACAGGAATTTACTGTGGCTAACAGAGGCAAACGCACTGCAACGACCCAAAACACATGCAGGAGGAGAAACGAGCTGTAGATTCAAGAACACAAGCGGAAAAACAAAAACACACACAAACCCCAAAACACACGCAGGACAGAAAACACACACAAACCCCAAAACACACGCAGGACAGAAAACACACACACGACAGAAAACAACCAAACCACAAAACACACGCAGGACAGAAAACACACAAACCCCAAAACACATGCAGGACAGAAAACACACACAGCAGAAAACACACAAACCCCAAAACACACGCAGGACAATTGCGTTGTTACAGGAGGAGAACCTCTTAAAAAAATTAAGAATTACGGCTGCTTGTAGAGCTGCACGAAAACAAACATGTTTTTGTGTGTTCTCGTCTCTGCGTGTTTGTGTCTTTGAATCCGCAGCGTTTGTGAATGTGCAGCTCGTTTCTCCTCCTGCATGTGTTTTTGAATCTGCAGTGTTTGTGAATGTGCAGCTCGTTTATCCTCCTGCATGTGTCTTTGAATCTGCAGTGTTTGTGAATGTGCAGCTCGTTTCTCCTCCTGCATGTGTCTTTGAATCCGCAGCGTTTGTGAACGTGCAGCTCGTTTATCCTCCTGCGTGTGTTTGTGTTTGTGTCTTTGAATCCGTAGCGTTTGTGAACGTGCAGCTCGTTTCTCCTCCTGCATGTGTTTGTGTTTGTGTCTTTGAATCCGTAGCGTTTGTGAACGTGCAGCTCGTTTCTCCTCCTGCATGTGTTTGAGTTTGTATCTTTGAATCCGTAGCGTTTGTGAACGTGCAGCTCGTTTCTCCTCCTGCATGTGTTTGTGTTTGTGTCTTTGAATCTGTAGCGTTTGTGAACGTGCAGCTCGTTTCTCCTCCTGCATGTGTTTGTGTTTGTGTCTTTGAATCCATAGCGTTTGTGAATGTGCAGCTCGTTTCTCCTCCTGCATGTGTTTGTGTTTGTGTCTTTGAATCCGCAGCGTTTGTGAATGTGCAGCTCGTTTCTCCTCCTGCATGTGTTTGTGTCTTTGAATCCGCAGCGTTTGTGAATGTGCAGCTCGTTTGTCCTCCTGCATGTGTTTGTGTTTGTGTCTTTGAATCCGCAGCGTTTGTGAATGTGCAGCTCGTTTCTCCTCCTGCATGTGTTTGTGTTTGTGTCTTTGAATCCGCAGCGTTTGTGAATGTGCAGCTCGTTTCTCCTCCTGCATGTGTTTGTATCTTTGAATCCGCAGCGTTTGTGAATGTGCAGCTCCTTTCTCCTCCTGCATGTGTTTGTGTCTTTGAATCCGCAGCGTTTGTGAATGTGCAGCTCGTTTCTCCTCCTGCATGTGTTTTGGGTCGTTGCAGTGAATCTGCTTCTGTCGGCCACCGTGCAAATTTGAAAGAGGCAGAGCAAAATGTAATTGTCATAGCAACGAGTTACAAACACACACAATTTACAAGGTGCATATATATATATAATGAGCATAATATGCATAATATAACATACGTATAATCTTCTAACAAGAAAGTATCCTGTTATAATGTGAAAGAACATTATATATTGGTCTTATAAATAATGTATTTATTTATTATAATAATACACATATTATAAGAACCATACACTTATGTGACACAGACATGTTTTTATGTGGCAGCAATATACTTCTGTAGAATATAATATAGTCTAAAATAGAATAGAAATGAGAATAACATTGGATTAATTAAGTACTGTTTAGTGCACAATACACTGACATACTATAATAAACTACAAAAAACAATAATAATGTAATAATAATGTTAAATGAAATACTGAAATACTTAAATGAAATGAAGTGCTTTCACGTCTGATGCGTTGTAGACATTTTGTGGTTATAAATAACTGTTGGAAAAATGTTTTTCTCCCACTTTAATACTTTTTATAAACTTATACTTAACTGATTCAATGACGTGTGTGTTTTTGTACATATATATACATCTATATGTATACATTTAGATGTATAATGCATTCTGTTCTGTTAATCAGGGCAGATTGTGAGGACTGTTGTATTGTGTGGTTTGGAACGAGAGGGGAAACTGGTTTCACTGATGAGTCGATTCTTTTTTCCGTTCTATTCCTGAGTCAAATCCTCTTAAATCCCTCCATGTTGTACGAGTCTTCCTCTCTCCCCTCATTGTCTTTTCCTGCCTGTTGTCTCAGAGATTTGGCAAAGAGTAATAAAGTCAAATTGATTTAGTTTTAATTCTTTCGGTTGATTTGAAAATGTGGCTTTGTGTCTGCGGGCCAAAAGCTCACTGGCCTTCATCTTCAACTTGTAAACCTCTGAGAACTTTCCAGACGCTCGTATCGAAAACATTTCTGCTGCTGATACAAGAGATGGATCCTACAGCTTCCTGATTTTGTAATTTCAAAGCGTGGGGCTTGCTGTTAGTGGGAGAATAAAATCAATAGGCCTCTGTGGAGAGGAGAGAGAAGGTATAGGCTGGGTAGTCCTGCGTGATATGAGCGGAGAGGATCCCAAACAGGAAACGCAGCCAAAGGAGGAGGAAATGCGACGCAGCAAAGCAGCTTCAGTGAATAAACAAATAGAAAGCAAAGCACGAGAGATAATGTTAGAAGGAGACAAGAGAGCGATGGGGGAAACAGTTGTCGCCAGAGACTTTTATTGACTTTTCTCTCCCCCTCCTCCTCCTCCTCCTCCTCCTCCTCCTCCTCCTCCCCTGTCCACGTGACTACCAGATAAATTCACACAGAGAGAGGGAGAAGGCTAGTGAGGGGAGAGAGAGAGAAATGAGAAAATAAATTACTCTGGAAAGATATGACGATAGGCTACATGCAGCTTTAAATCTAAAAGGGAATTCGCGACACACTCCACCAATTTGTCACTGTGCTTTTTGCCTCTTTTCATTTCTTTTTTTCTTTTTTCTGCTTCTTTCCCTCTATTATTTTTCACCCCTTCAATACCCAGATGCCCCTAATTTACCCCACTTTTCCCCTCGTAGGCCCGTCCAATTCTTTTTCACACGTTTTTCAAAACCTGCATAGTGTTGTCATGTGATGATCTTTCTTTCTTTCTTTCCTTCTTTCTGTGCATGTTTGTAATTTAGGACACATCCATGCACCTGAGCTCATCATTCAATAGGTTTTCCCTCATCTGTAACTACATTCAGATCTGGCTCTCCTCCTCCTTCCCCTCCTCTTCCTCTCTCTCCTCCTCCTCTTTTTCCTCTGCAAACATGGGTCTATCAAAATCTGAGAGAAAGGAGGAAATGAGATGCATCGCAGAAAAAAAGAATGAGCGAGCACATGTTAAAGGATGGCTGGAAAGGAGGTGGAAGAATGGAATAGAGGGGAGAAAAAGAAAAGAAAACGCAGACTTAAAGTATACCCCCTCTCTTTTATTTAATTTAGACGCCAGGCGAAAATCGATCCTGCCATTCGATACGCAATCCGAATCAAGGCGAATTAAGCGGGCGGAAATTAACTCTGAAAATATTTTTGATGGAGTGGCTTGTAGTCTCTCGGCCAAATGGACTGCAAAGTGGAACAAATGACAGGGGCCTAGTGGTGGAGACAGCGCCGCTCCATCTTCCATTAGGCCGTAATGGGATAGGTCCAGCCCCCTAGCTCGACTAGGCTGCATTAATCAAAACAGCCGCTATATGAAGATTTATGGTTCTCCACTCCAGCGAAGCCGGAGCCAGTTCTCGCTGTGTATGTTTGAAGGAGGGGGTCGTCTCTCCCCCGCTCTCTCTCCCCCGCGCTCTCTCCCCCGCTCTCTCTCCCCCGCTCTCTCATATCCATCCTGTGGACTTTGCCTGTACCTGTGGGCCTGCACACATCATGCGTGTCGCACTCACACACTCACACACACTCACACACACACACACACACTCACACACAGACACACACACACTTTAATCCAGAGAGACTGTAATGACATCTTGTCATTTCTTTTGTCAACAGGCTGTGACTCCTCTGTTGACTGTGTCATATACGTGTAATAGGTGATTTATATGGATATGAGCGCGGGCACCTAATCAAACATCCTGTGAAGTCATGTGGCAGGAAGTGTTTGACCTTCACGTAGCATGTGAGCTAAAGCAGAAATGAAAAAAACACACATTGTTGTTTTTATCCACTATTATAGCATTTCATCACTTTGATTCATAAAGCATTTCTAATGTTCCGTTATATCATGAAGGTAAAGCCTGAAGCATGTCAGACCTGGTCTAGAAGGTCTGTTAAATAAATCTAACACCAAATATCTGCTCAATATACAATAAAAAACACGACTGATTACAAGACTCAGAGAACATTTGCTTTGGTCTGTCCTTTAAAGTGGATTAAAGTTCACATAAAGTGATTAGTTATGAAAGTTGAATTTGATGTTTGGGAATTTAAAACAGACTTATTTAGTAGATTTCTGGATTTGTTTGTATTTTCTTTAGCATTTATATTGATTAGAACGTTTGTTATTTGTGGTTATTTTGTGTGATTTTGGCTCACGTATGTGATGATGTAGAACATGGTGAGTTAGTTTGTGTTGAGACAAACATGGATTCCTTTGTCTTCTTTCTTTTCGACATAAATAATAACCCAGTACCTATATAATCACCAATCATTTTCTTCAATTTGCAACGTAACAAATGTTGAAAATGACATTGATGTAATAATGCTTATGCTTTGTGTCAACACGCCTCGTGTAATTGCTTTAGATGTTTTTCCTGACGTGCGATACATGTGTGTTGTTTTCTGACCATGAACAAATATTAAATTCATCTCAGGCACAAAAGGCTTTAATATCTTACATTTACTGCAATAATGATCAATACTGACTGATTTGAGTGTTGTTGTCATCATAAAGTTTTTTAGTTTTAGCTCTGGCTCTATAAACCACACACGGTCTTTTCATTAAGTTTGGTTTAGATCTGGTTTTGGACTCCTCCCCTCCTGGTCTGCCCTCTTCTCATCCGTGATTGAAACTCCCTGTGCTACTTTGCCTGTCGTTGCCTCTGAACACAACACAACACAACACAACACAACACAACACAACACAACACACACAGCAGCAGACAAACTAAGTGTTGTGTAGTTAGAGTTCATGCTGTGACGACCCAGAGGGACAGACAGGGGGAGACACTGTGACGGACAACACTGTGGCGGCTCAACTCCATTGGAACTGGGATCCATCCAAAAAACTTCAACCAAGTTTTGATTAGATCAGACTGACCGGACCCACTGCAGAGCGAGAGAGAGGGAGAGAGGGAGAGTGGGAGGGAGGGAGAGAGAGAGAGAGGGAGGGAGAGGGAGAGAGGGAGAGAGGGAGGGAGAGAGAGAGGGAGGGAGGGAGGAAGATAGAGGGAGAGAGAGAGGGAGGGAGGAAGATAGAGGGAGAGAGGGAGGGAGAGAGTGAGGGAGAGAGGGAGGGAGGGAGGGAGAGGGAGAGAGGGAGGGAGGGAGAGAGAGAGGGAGAGAGTGAGGGAGGGAGAGAGAGAGGGAGAGAGTGAGGGAGGGAACGAGGGAGGGAGGGAGGGAGGGAGGGAGGGAGAGAGGGAGAGAGAGAGGGAGAGGGAGGAAGATAGAGGGAGAGAGGGAGAGAGACCCCATTTGACTTTCTTTTCCACTCTCTGTCTTTCTCTGTGTTTCCTCAGTGAGGGAGGACAGATGAACTCTTCCCTAAAGATTGATCACACTTCTGTCTTTCCACCTGTGTGTACACAAACACACACACAAACACACACACACACACACACACACACACACACACAGACACACACAGACACACACACACACACACACACACACACACACACACACACACAGACACACACACACACACACACAAACACACACAGACACACACACACACACACACACACACACACACACACACAGACACACACAGACACACACACACACACACACACACACACACACACACACACAGACACACACAGACACACACACACACTCACACACACACACACACACACACAGACACACACACACACACACACACACACACACACACACACACAGACACACACAGACACACACACACACACACACACACACACACACACACACACAGACACACACACACACACACACACACACACACACACACACACACACACACGAGTTCTCGATTACTTAACTTTTAAAGCTCTTCTCTCCTCTCCCTTAACCCCGTGTGTGTGTGTGTGTGTGTGTGTGTGTGTGTGTGTGTGTGTGTGTGTGTGTGTGTGTGTGTGTGTTGTGTGTTGTGTTGTCCCCTCTCTTTGTGCTCCATCTGGCCTTCTATCTTTATTCCACTTCACTCTCTTTCTCTCTATTCTCTCATTCTCCATCCTCTGGCCTCTAACTTTCCCATGCGGATAACCAAACCAGCACGGAGACATCTCTATATCCATCTATCTATCTCTTTTCCTCTTGCCCCACTCCTCCTCCTCCTCCTCCTCCTCCTCCTCCTCTTGTGCCTTTTCCTTTCTTCTCTCTCTCTTCCGTGTGAGTAAAGGGGAAGCTCGCTGCCAGTTTCAGTCTGCCAAAGGGTTTATTTAAATTAGAAACGCTTCAATCTCCTCACACTCCCCCCCCCCCCTCCCCATTCTTTACCTCTACCTCATTGGCTTTCCTTTCTTACCTCTCTCTCTGCTCTCCCTAGGCTGAGGGTGACTCTCACCTCTCCTCGCCGACAGCCTCCTGGGTCCCGTCAACGCCAGGCAACTTTGTTTTGTAGATGGAAGTGGTCGGGAGCGAGGGGGCTGGAAGGACAGAGGAAATGAGGAAGAGGAAAAGTAGAGGTGGGAGAGTGGGAGTTGGAGAAGGGTCAGGGGAGAGCTGTTAGTCAGTGTACTTTAGTTCCTCCTTCCTCTCACGGCTCATTCCACCCAGATTAGGACCAGTAAATGGCTTTAGGCTACTTCACCCGGATTTGGATGTGTACATCTGGCAGGAATACGAGGCCGAGCGTTGGCTTTTTAACTCTTCCATCATCACAGAGTCACTTCTCTCGTCTGCTCTGCCTTTGCTGCATTTGCTTATTCTCCTCATTCCTTCACACTTTTTGCTCCTAATTATTGTCACATATCTCCTGCACTGACACAACCAAGGGTCAGACATCACACCTAATCATCGCTGCTGTTAACAGTGACCCATCTCTCTGATAATCCTCCCATCCCTCCCTCCCTCCCCAGGCTCTAATCTCCCCCGTCTTCATACCCAACCCTCCTCCTCCTCCTCCTTAACCATTAACACACAATTATTTTGGGGGGCGACACGGGTGTGGGGGAGGAAACGAGGTGTGGAGAACACAGAGAGACAGTCTCTCTAATGGCTGAGTGACAACAGACGAGCTCATAGATCATGGAGCTTATTAATACCACTGTTAAACACCCCATTCAAGGGGCCGCCACCATCCACACACACACACACACACACCGGACACACACACACACATGCACACACACACACACACACGCACACACACACACACACACACTCAGACCCCCGTCGTATCTCATTCCCGGCACACATCTTCATATGAGCTGTCATTGGTGCTCGGTGAATCGGCATCAATTTCATTTGAGTCGTTTAAACAATGCTCATTACAGCATGTGGTTAAAGGGCTAGTATCACATTTACAATTACAACTCTCACTGACTATTATTCACCAGGTCGTTTCCTTCTATGATTCAATACTTCTAACTCCAACTTTGATCTGATTATGGTGTAAACATTCCCATGCGACTGGACCACTGTATACAAGCACGAGTCGGAACTCGGAATTTCCAAGGTCATGTGACATTCCTTACACAGGAAGTCTGACTCGGAGCAATAAGATCACGGAAGGTTCCAAGACGTTACTAGCACTTGTGTGATGTTAGTTTCACAGTAAATGAGTCGTATCCATCGTACGTGTTGCTTCAATGTTACCATGACGAGCGTCGTTAGCACGCAGTATCGCTGCTAGCCCGAGACACATTTGTGTCGATGTTTGTTTCTGACATCTCGTCATCCGTGTTATCAAATGACGTGTTTTTCACCCTCACCCTGACCTCACTGTCATAGACACCGCTCATCAGACAAACTACATGATGTTATTATTCAGTGAATATTCAAAGACTCCAGTGCATGAGAGCTGGTGAACGTAATGCAGGGTTCACAGCGTGTTAAGCTAAGAGGAGCCACTAACCTTAACCCTTAGAAATGCTGATAAAACATTTAGTTTGTGTCTTTTCATATATTATTGTAAATAGTCACAGTAACGTATTGACTTTTTATGATGGAGTGAATACCCAACATGCAGTAGTGCTTTGCCTCCTTATTCTTATTATGTGGGTGAAATTCAATTTAAAACAATCTCAGTCGCACTAATGTTCTGTATTCTCATTGTTACGTCCGTGTGGGATTCAATGGTAATGACCAGGGAAGTGTGGCCCTCATATGGCAGTGCAGGGGCCCATATAAGGAGATCGACTCTGTGTGTGTGTGTGTGTGTCAGTGACCTGTCTGTTTAACCAGTGGGGTTTTGGGGAGATGGCAGGGGTGGGAGGGTCGTCCCCTGAGATTTGGGTCTGGGGAAATCACACTCTCACTTTCACACAACAACCTGGAGGCAGCTGGCAGCAGCCAACACACACACACACGCACACACACACACAGGCGCACACACACACACGCACACAGGCGCACACACACACACACACACACACAGGCGCGCACACACACACACACACACAGGCGCACACACACACACACACACACACACACACACCATATCCTGGTTGCTATGCAAAGAGACTCCTATAAACACACTTGATCTGTGATGTATGGCCTGCGTTGGAAAAAACGAGTCAACATTGAGTGAGAATCCCACATCTCTTGCTCCTGTAGCAACCACATGATCTGTTAGTCAAACCAGCTCCAAGACAGAATCGAAATCAACAAACTCTGTTTTCTTTTTTCATCCTGTATTGATTGCGTAGTTTTTAATGGGCACATAAATGACTTTTTACATCCCTGTATATAACTCCCAGGATTTGAGGGTTTTCTCAGCCAATAACAAACAGAGTTTCTAGTTAAAGCAGGTGTGTAAAAGCTTACTTTAGGGTCTTACTGCTCCATTAGCTGATCTCAGGTCTCCCTTTAAGCTCTGCTAGTGCCAGTCCATTGATTCCTTAACTAATCACTCTAATTAAAATGCCTTTTACTCATTCAGTGGTTTACATGGCAGCCTTTAACTTGCAGTTAAGGATCAAGCATCGTAGAAAACGCACAGAAATGTCCCTCAGCCGTTTCAGTAGATGTTACAGTATAATGTAATCCAAGGCCCTCATGCAGCTACTGACTGTGCCTTAAAATACTTTGTCACCTGAGGAAATTGGTTTCCTGTTTATGCTGCATGTAATAAATCTGTCTCTTTGTCTGTGAATGATTTAGGCAGCGGGAATGTACACCCTCATTATTTGGAGAAATTAGAATAGTATAGTCATTAAATAATGAAATAATCCCGCCCCAAAAAAGAATTATACCGTTGTCTGAGGCTGTCTTGTCTTGATGGATGTCTGTTTATGACTCGTTCCGCCGCGAAAATCCCTACAACATTTCTTTCCTGATTATATATCAATTTATCAGCGGAGATTTTATGTTAATTTCCTGCCTCCTCCATCTAAAACAAAGTATCTCACTCCTAAACGATCTCGAACTAATTAAGCAGGCGTTAATTAAAAAAAGAATTCAAGAGAGAGAGACAGAGAGAGACAGAGAGAGAGAGAGAGAGAGAGCGAGAGAGGATGAACGCGGTGTGCGATTGTTATGGAAATGTTGAAGTTAATCAAGCTCTCAAATTATTGATAACATCCTTAGAACAGTGATCGATCGGGAAGACATTAAGTGGCAAAGTAAAGCAGCCTCTCTCTGTGTGTGTATGTGTGTGTGTGTGTGTAAATATGCAAAAACAATTAGGTCCACAATCCTTAATATTAGTCCGCGTGACAAACTGTCTTTGCTTGTTTTTGTTTTGTGTCGTTCCAAACTTGCACGTGCCAATGTGCGTGTTTGAAGCTAAATATATGAAAAAAAAATGAAAGGAAATAGGTCCACAATAGTGCGCGTGACAGAAAGTGTTTCTGCATTTCTGCGTGTCCACGTGCAAATCTCGTGCTTGTGTGTGGCAAATAAAATACAATTTTTTCCACAATGCCTTCTTATTAGTGCACGTGACACATTTGCTTGTGTCCTTCCAAACTTGCCCGCGTGCACCCGCCAATTGGAAAAACAATTAGGCCTACCTTATTTTTTTGCGCGCGTGACAGATCGCGTTTCTGCATTTGTCATTCCAAACTTGCTCGTGTCCACGGGCGAATCTCGCGCGTGCATGTGTGTGAGACAACATGCAAAAACAAATAGTGTCACATACCTACATGACAAACTTTGTCCAATGTGCATATGTGTGTGTGTGTGTGTTTGCAATGAGCAAAACAATTAGTGCGCGTGACACTGTTACTGTGTTTTTATCATTCCAAACTTGCAAATGTGTAAATCTCGCGCATGCGTTTGGAGCAATAATATTTCTCCACAAATTATGCAAAAATAATTGAGTAACATTTTTTTTTTACTATTACTACGCGTGACAAGACCAAACTTGTCTGTGTGCACGTGCGAATGTGCACGTGTGTGTACGCGCGTGCGTGGCAATATGCAAAAACATGGGACCACAAATATCTTATTATTTGTGCGCGTGACAGATCCTGTTTCTGCCTTTGTGTCGATTCAAACTTGCTCTTGCGCACATGCGAATCTCGTGTGTGTGTGTGTGTGTGTGGGGGGGGGGGGGGGGGGGGCGTATCTTTATCCCAGGAAGACCATTAATCAATCAAATATGTACGCTGTGATTGTAGCGCTGTGGAGTCCAGGAGAGCGGGATATTGACGCGGCGTTGATATGAATATTTCCTCTCTTTCTTTTCACGGCTTTGCTCCTGATTTTAAAAAGCGGCGGCGTGCGGGCGCGCGCGCGCGCGCGTGTGTGTGTGTGAGTGTTTCCATGTTTCCCTCGCGCCTGCATGTCTGTTTACGCCGGTGTCACAGCCTGTGTGGCATGTACTTACAAGGCGCTTCATCATCCCACCAGCGATAGGAGCAATTCACCCATAAAGTGGCTCTTTCGCCCATAAATAATATTCAAGTCGCTCTATTGTTAAGTGAAAAGTTGACTGGTGTTTGATTTTTTTCTCTCTCTCTTATTTTTTTCCCCCCTTCTTCTTCTTTTCCACGGCGACCTCGGGTTAGGACTCATACATCACGGGATGACAGCTATAGAAAGGCCCTAAATTAGCAACTAAATCGAATATTGATCAGCTATGTGCGGCCCTGCGAGTCGCGCCTCCTTGCCGTTTTTTTCCTTCCACAGAGAAGGTGGAGGGGGTGAAAACGAGAGATAGAGGGGGGGGAGGAGGGGGGAGGGCGGTGAAAGCTGCCCCCCCCCCTCTCTCAGTTTGAGTTTAAATGTGTGTGTGTGTGTGTGTGTGTTACCTCTTAAGGACCTTTCCTGGCTTAAACACTGACCTTGTCAGGACCAGTACTCCTCGTGGAGACCAAAACCTGGTCCTAATGAGGTAATGAGGAAGATTTAGATGTGAATTGTGTTTAGTTAATGTTAACTGGTTGTGGTTAAGGTTAGGGTTGTGTCATTACATCAGTACATTATCTGAACTAAACAGCTGCACAAACATGCAATGAATGCTGTGGATGTCAAATCTTTCCTGAATTTTAAATTTCATAATAAATAATTTCTGGCACACTAATCTCTTCATTTGTCAACCTACATACATACATATATATATATATATATATATATATATGTATATATATACATATATAAAATGTACTCTTTATCGTTTACATAAAGTTCAGGTGAAGTCCCTCATTCGTGGCTCCTGTTTATGGATCACTGACAGTGTTGTGGCGCTGTTGCATTGACTTCCCTCTTATCCCCGCAGCTGTGACGAGTGGGAAGTCGGCGGCGCGTACTTGCTCTCGCAGCAGGGACGCGTTTGATGAAACGATTCAAGCTCTCTCTCCCCCTCTCTCCCCCCTCTCTCTCTCCATCTCTCCCTCTCTCTTCCTCTCTCTCTCCCTCTCTCCCTCGCTCTCTCAGGCCCAAGGCCGGGGGATGGGAGTAGTGGCGGTGGTCAAGGTTGCGGCGGGTCAGTGAGATTAGCCCCGGACTACTCTGTAACAAAGGGCCGGATCGTCAGGTGCCGACAAGTCTGCATCAAAGTATCGGGTGTAGGACAAGTGGGCCGTAAGACAGGGATGAGCTGCGGATTAGAGCGGACTAATAGGAAAAGATGCTTTCAGTCCATTATCGGCTGCCCAAACATAGACCAGTGACTCTAAGTCGTTCCCTCGCTTTTCATCAATTAAAGTGGGGACCTCGGCCATATTCTATATTACAATTTATGGTAATATCAGTGCAAAAATACTGTTAACAAGACTCGAAGTTTCGTCAGAATTATCCACAATAGTCTTTTAAGTCTTGCTTACAATTACAATAGAAGATATAGGAGTTATAAACTCTTGGGTAGGTAGTAATTCGTAATGTCCATAACAATATATATATATGTGTGTGTATAGACTCAAGTACATTAAGTCAAATCACTGTGTAAACATGAGTCTCTGAATATCATAATTCAAGGTCCTCAAAGTTGCAGTGTAATAAAATCACTGTGTTTGTTGTATTAGGGAGAAACATGCAGATATTATTATGCACACACGCATTCATTCACCAAAGAAATACTGTAACTTCACAAGTTCACTGTCATCACTCTCGCGCACAGTAAAAGTGTTCGCTGTCCACGGTGCTGAATTTGCCCGATCCCCCCGGACACTCGTTGTCGCTGTCCACGGTTCTGAAACCTGCCTGAAGTTCTGAGACCTTCTTCACAGGCCTCCTTCAGCTCTAATCTACTCTCTCTCTCTCTCTCTCTCTCACACACACACACACACACACACACACACACGCACACACACACACACACACACACACACACACACACACACACACACACACACACTCTCTCTCTCTCTCTCACACACACACACACACACACACACACACTCTCTCTCTCTCACACACACACACACACACACACACACACTCTCCTTAGAAAGATAAACGTAAACACAGTGTGCAACTCAAACTGACGTTGTTGCCTAGCAACCGGTCGTTTAGCTCGGTGTTTTTCAGGCTTTCGTCATGTCACCCGACCCCTAATGTCAAGCGCATATTCCCAAACGAATCCCGTGTCATAAAACGACATTGTTAAACGCTGCCGTACTCTGTCCCTCGTCAATAACGTCAATCATTGACGTACAATTACACTGAGTCATCATTAAGTATGTGCATTAAGCAGGAAGACAGTGCGCTGCAGAGAGAAGCAGATGAAGTTAAGTTTGTCAAAGACAGCGCGCGCCCCCTCCCTCTCTCCCTCCCTCCTTCACGCGCCTCTCGGCTACTATAGCAGCTCCTCGGATCTGCGCTCGAGGACATTCCGGGAACCATCTGTTTCCGGCAGAGCACCATGCGCGCGGCACGCAGGAAGCAAGAGAGGCTCTCGCAGAAAAGAAAAAAAAAAGAGGAAAGGTGGTTTGTCTGCCAATGCGCTTGTTGTGAAGTATGTGAAGTATCGCCCTCCCTCTCCCTCCCTCTCCCTCCCCCTCCCTCCCTCTCTCTCCCTCCTATCTGTCGGGTCGTGGCCTGTACACGCGCCTTCAGGAGAGATGAAGTGTTGCAGAACAGAAGAGGAAGAACCGTCTAATAACCAGAGGAGAGAGTGTCACAAGACTCTGCTTTATAGAGATACATCACTGATGAAGGGAAACTGGTTGTTGTGGTACAGTTCATTTTGTGTGCACGTACATGCGTGTGTGTGTGTGTGTGTGTGTGTGTGTGTGTTTGTGTGTGTCAAGGTAAACTGGCAAAGAGACAAACCAATCTCCACCTCTCTTGATGAGCACTGCCCTGGGCGTCTGCAGTAACAACAGAGAAGATGTAATCTCTGTCTGCTCTTTACTTGTAATCTTATTTAAATCAGATACATTCCATTGAGATAGTAAGTAAAAGGTCTGCTTGGGTTTTTGGAAACTAAAGTTTGTAAACCACTCACTCTTCTGCACCAAAGTCCACAGGTAACATGTGTGTTTAGCTCAGGGACACCGGAGCTGCTGGTCTCCTGCTGCCTTGTTTGTTTTTAGTAATAAAATGTGTAAACACTGAAGTCACAAAATAACACATTTAAACTTACTGGGGACACAGCAGTGGATCAACAACTCACATCAAATGACTTATTTTCTCTGTGGACTCAGAAAATGTTGTGTAACACTGAGATAAAACACTCAACATTACTGTATGTTAAGATATTGTGGCCATATGCAGGAATATGGCTTTTGTTAAAGGGCCAGTGTGTGACGTTTACAGAAAAAAGCATCATTTTTTTGTAAAATGTGTGCATTCACACCAATGTGCCTGAATCATGACAAGTCCTTAAATATGACTTGTCATGATTCAGTTATTTGTTGTTACTTACGTTTAAAAATATTATTCTGGAGTATATTCAAACAAAAACAACATAATTAGTAGGGATACACAATTTTATCCGCACAACACTGGCCAATATTGGCTTCAAAATGGGATATTGGCAAAACCACCAAGATATGTTATATCTACATCTGCTATGACATGAGTATGAGTGCGTGTGCCAAATGTTCTGTTCATTTCACTACAGAAGAAACAAAATGACCTCTGCAGTTAGCCACAAACACACACACACACACACACACACGTATATATAACCACTCTGTATTTGGTTATCAGCCCACATTCAGATTAAGATTCAGAAATGTATCCCCGTGGGGCAATTCAGGGGGCAAAGAGCGGCACAGTGAGGGATACACAATATAAGGGCAAAACGTCCTGTATGGTGCATCTTTAATTTTTCTAATCAAAACTAACATGTATTGAAACTTAATTACAAACACATTATGATGGTGATTGTGTGAGTTGAAACAATGCCAATTAGCGACTAGAAAACAGGTCAGGCAATTAGCGCTTCGATCTGTGATCTTACTTCCAAAGTAAGAAGAGGCAAAAAACACGGGCGAGTTATTTATGGAAGAAAAAACTAACACAAGTGTATCAATCAACAAAAGTGTCAAATGAGAAACATCACCTTTGTAAACAAAAATAATAATCCCACAAAATATAACAAACAAAATCTGCAAATGGGATTGTAGCCCTAAGACAATAATGACATCTGTGCCAGCATATACGAGTATTTGTGACAAGTACTAACACAAATACTAACACACCTTCTTCACCAGGGTTCACAAGTTGTTTGCATGTTTGTGTTTGCCATATTGCCGAGGCTCGGAGAAGAATGTTATCACATTTGGAGAGTGATATTGATTAATGAGAACCTTTTTGTCACACAGCGAGGATACGGGAGGCTGATCACGGCACATCAAAACAAAGGAGAGAGCCAGGTAAGTGCAAACAAGAGGGAACAATAAGTACAAGTGACAATGGCAGACACACTGTTGTTAGCCGGAACATGACTGGGGAGATAAAGGTAAAACAAATCAGGTGTGTGTGTGTGTGTGTGTGTGTGTGTGATTGGAGGGGAAGAGTCAGGTAAGGTGAAACATAAAAGCAACACCATAGGAGGAGAAAGATGGAGGTAAAACAAACAGAGGTAAAGAGGAAGGGAGGGAGGAACGAGGGATAATTGCATTAGAAAGAAGAGAGGGCCAAAAGGAAGGAAATGATTAGAAGAGAAGGGACTGATATCCGATAGAGAGGAGGAGAGATGGAGGAGGGGATGGGCGGCAGAGGAGGGCTCACTTACTGCCCGCCGTTCAATACATACTGACACTCTCTCTCTGTGTGTGTGTCAATACACAAACACTCTCTCTCTCTCTGTGTGTGTGTGTGTGTGTTTGTGTGTGCGAGTGAAGGTCTGTTAATCGCAGTCTCTTGTCCTGTCCCACTCGTCCCATCCACAGTCTCTGAGGAACACTCATGTTCTCACGACGTCACAGTTCGTCTCCAGTTTCTAATCACACATTAGAAAGTGAAATGATCGACTACAAACACAATGTTTACATTCATTTACATTAGTTTGGTCCAAGTCAGCACTTCCTCATCTTTCTATATGGGGACCCACTTTTTAAAGACTCATTTAGAGCCATATCTGTTATCATTTTGAATAACTAAGCAAACTATAACCAATATGTTTGGTCATATAATTCAAACTTAACTGTATGCATGTTATTTAACATATCTAACACATATTTAACACATATGAGGACATATCATAGACATAATGCATCCCTAACCCATCTTAACCCTAACCTAAACCCAATTCTAACCCTAACCCTAAAACCAGGTCTTTAAATTTGTGGGGCTCATACCAAATGTCCCCATACCAAAATGTCCTCACAAAAATATAAATACAAGCACACACACACACACACACACACATATATGGTAAAACCAGTAAGATATGTTATGGCAAAAATCTCCCGCCTCCCATCTGTGGGTCCCGACCCAGTGTTTGGGAACCACTGATGTCTGAAAACAACTCGAACCATAATGAATTGAAAGCCTGTGATTTGATAATGAAATATTGTCTCATGTGGTCAACAAAGAACTCTCTCATCATTTATTCTTTCAAGTCCATGTTCCTCTTTGTTCCTCAGAGTTTAGTTTGTCTTTCACCAGGTACCACGTATCTGTCCCCCCATCACCCTCCTCCTCCTCCTCCTCCTCCTCCTCCTCCTGTGTTTTCACTCTCCTTCATTGCCAGGCCCTGTGTTTCCAGGCGGCGTACCTTTTTGTCATTGACCCCTGCCCTGGGTGTCTGGGCATTGACTGCCTCTCTCCGTGTCACTGGAGCTCTCTGTCAATACTTACCAGGTTTGGCCACCCTCTGCGCTGTGGTCAGAGAGTGGGGGAGAGAGGGAGACACACGAGATGCTCCACAGCACTGGGAGATAAAATAAAAATGAATGAGAGCGAGAGTAAAACAAAGAGGGATGGAGGAGAAAATGATTGAGGAGAGCAGTGTGTGAAACAGCTGTGCAGCAGCAGCAGCGGCATCAGCAGCAGCAGCAGCGGCAGCAGCAGCAGCAGCAGCGGCAGCAGCAGCAGCAGCAGCGGCAGCAGCAGCAGCAGCAGCGGCAGCAGCAGCAGCAGCAGCGGCAGCAGCAGCAGCAGCAGCGGCAGCAGCAGCAGCAGCAGCGGCAGCAGCTCTGTGGGGCTGTAACACTTAGTTACCCTCTCACGAGTTCACACACCCGTTTGCATCTTAACATATATGTTATTTTAATTGTAAATCTTCAACAATCTCTTTGTCTGTTTTCTTTTTAAAGTAGTAGTAGTAGAGATGTTTTAAATATATCCACGACCCCGTCAGAACAAGGGCCATACTGTGTGGAGTTAGCATGTTCTCCCCGTGTGTGCGTGGGTTTCTCCAGGTTTCCTCCCACAGTCCAAAAAAAACAACAATATGCAATATCCACAAGTTGAGCTGCCAGCTGGGACAGAATGATCTTCTTCATTTGTGCAGTAACCTTCTACTTCCTGTTCAGACAAACGATGGCAGCTTTCATGAAACAAGGCTCTTGCTTAAAGTACAAATTAAAGATGTATTCTAAAGCTGTGAAAACAAAACAAGTGATTATACTCTTACATTATACAATTTCTGCTCATAAACCTGACTATAGTTGAACAGAATGCACATGTGATAAACGCTATGCCTGCTTATGTCCACACAATCTCCCCCTCATCTCAGTGTTACACAGCATTTTCTGACTGGAAACTAAAACAACAACAACAGAAACACACCCACACTAATGTCCAGAGAGAAAATCAGTGTTTTTACCTCACTCACACAGAAGCTGTTGATTCACTGTCAGTAAGTTTTTTTTTAAGTGTTTGAAATATTCCTTCAGATTGATCTCAGTGTCACAAAGTCACCAGATGAGGCAGCAGGAGACCATCAGAACAGGCTGTTGTGCTGTAGACACATGATATTTATTGATAAAGACATCATTTGTATTTTACACTCATCAGTATGCAACATGTCATTCTGTACATCCTCATCCAGTATACAGTATCATTGATATAATCTGCGTCTCGGCCTATTTTACAGTCCACTCCATCTGCAGCACGCTCGGCCTCCCATTCCCTCCTTCCCTCTTTCCTCTTTACTCTTTTCATTTCCTCTAATCTCTCACTCCCCCTTGCTCTACCTCCGTGTCACTTTGATTTCCCTATCCACTGGCCTGTGGGATGTGTGTGTCTGCGTGTGTGTGTGTGTGTGAAAGAGAGATAGAGAAAGAAAGAAAGAAAGAAAGAAAGAGTATGTAAGAGCAAGTGTGTTGTCTGTTAAGAGAGCATGACTTAATTGTGTAAAGCACTTTCACAATCGTGAGTGAATCAGCTGATGTGTCCTTTATCACGTCAGAGTGTGTGTGACATTGTAATTGCATGAAATTTCATGTGAAATCCCACTTTACCCCACACACACACACACACACACACACACACACACGTTGTGTTGCACGTTCTCTACTTTGTTTAAATTGCATCTACATGGATGTCAGCGGGCGTTTTGTCTTGCATGTGGTTGCATATATAAGTATATGAGTGTATGTCTATGTTTGTAGATGAGTATGTGTGTGTGCGGGTGCGTGTGTGCGTGTGTGTGTGTGTGCGTGTGTGTGAGCGCGTGAGTATGTGTGTGTGCGTGTGTGTGTGTGCGTGTGTGTGTGTGTGTGTGCGTGTGCGTCTGGGCTGGAGCTGGGATGGGCCCGTCTATATGAGAGTAGACAGTGTGCGTGTGGAGAGCAGGGGAGTGAGAAGGACGTAGCGGCAGTGGGTGGAGGGGGGGAGGCGGCTGTGGGCCGAGGGGCCCCCCTCTCGTAGACAGTTTGACTGATGACATGCATTAAACAGTTAATCTGTCTGATTGAATGTTTGCTTCCTCCAAATTGAAACATTAAACAACAAGGCGAGAGAGAGAGGGAGGGGAGAGCCTGGAGAGGAGAGAGGGATATGGCTTCATCTATTGCCCAAATCATGCAAAGCATGAGACTGGAATATATAATACTGTCCTGTGAGCCGGAGAGAGGGGGGAAGCCAGAGGAAGAGAGAGATTGGAAGGGACAGAGAGACTAGTGTGAATGAGGGAAAGTGAAAACACATGAGGGAGAGAGAGAGAGAGAGAGAGAGAGAGAGAGAGAGATGAGAATGGAAAGGTTCAGGGTATAGGTGGTTGGGGATGAGAGGAGAAAAGGGTTTGTGGGGAGAAAAGGATCAGTGGGATGGAGAGGATACAGCTGAATAGGCCCATAGAGAGAAACTCTGCAGAGCCAAAGTTCTCCTGAGCTGACAGCACAAAAACAACATTAAACAGCATCATTTCAAAGGCATTATGTTAGAATTATGAAGAGAGAAATAGAGAGAAATACGTTCACGTTCACACATAGACAATAAAGAGCTTCAACCCTCGGAGCAGCTTTAACACGCCTGTGACATCAGAATAAACAGCATTCTAAGAATTCACACAATATACACACCACTGAGGACTGGTAGCACCAGGGCAGGACTTATCTGTGCCTGGGGGGGCAATGGTGGTTGGATACCTTGCCCGAGGGCACCCAGCCCCTGTTCTGTCCTGGGACTTGAACTGACAAGTCCCAGGACAGATGGAGGCAACAGCAACAGTGCTCTAGTAAAGTGAATAAGTTGAAGATTGACTGAAAACACTGAAATGCTTCAGAGGTCAATGCTACTGCTTAAAAAGACCTGGATGTTGGGCAGGTGGATGGGATACATGCTTATAGCAACTGTGTCTAAGGAGGGGTTTGGGTTAGAGTTAGAGTTGGATATCGCACCACCCTAACCCTGGGTGGTGCGATATCAGGCTTACACTGTTTACAGTCACTGGCAGTTTTTTGGTCATTACTGACGGTATGTGTCCACACGGTTGTGTAGTGGTTAGCACTTGTGCCTTTGCAGCATCTCTCAGTGTGTGCGTGGATTTTCTCCGGCTTCCTCCCACTGTCCAAAAAAAGGAAATATGGGGATTAGGTCAATTGGTGACTGTAAATTGACCGTAGGTGTAAACGTGAGAGCGAATGGTTGTTTGTCTGCATGTTTGTGGCCCTGCGATGGCGCCTATGTCAGCTGAGATTGGAGGATAAAGCGGTAGATAATGGATGGTGAGTGTGGTCACATCCGTCCACATTCACCACTCTTCCCTGCAGTGCATGTGTATGGTGTCTGATGGATGATTGACAGGTGCTCTACACCTGCCACCAAAACACCTAATTGAACACTTGGCAGCTTGTTTCCAAACTTTGTCTTTTGTGAAGAAATGGTTCACTGACTGAATACATGTGCATTTGAGGAAAATGCACTTGCTGTTGCTGCTATAATCTTATTTTTTTTAAGAAGTAATTTTGATTAAAAGTCCATTATTATGAGAGATGACTCTAATTTGCATATTCTACCAGGATGGACAGTGCTGCAGTTCATCAAATGAATGGGAACACGTGGAAATCTCTGAACTAGTGGACATGAGCCTTCAGAATCAGACAGACTTTTAAAACTGCTTACTCTCCTGCACCAAAGTCACACTTGGATCAATATGAATGGATATTTAAAAGTCACACACTGACACGTTTGATCGTAGTGATGGAGGCAGCAGTGGATCAACATGTGAGCTGTGATGTAAAATCTCGTGTTTGTGGGAGAGTGAGCGCTTAGTTTCCAATCATGATTTTATAATAAATGTTTTTTGTTTTTTTTCACGGGAACTTTAGCATGTGCCTGCAGCTGACTGTGTGTCATATTTAGATGATTTAAAGTTATCCCAGATGTGTTGCAGTTATAATTCACTGTGTGCCCATCACTTCTTTTTTTATGTTGCCCATGACCACTTATGAAGGTGACACAGATACACACACAAACTTCTTTTTATCGGTTTAAATCATTTATCCGTCCAAAAAGCCTTGTTGTCGGGTTTAATGGTCCAGACGGGAAGAGAGGAGGCAGTTGTCACAATTTCACGACCTGGTTTTACTTCCTGGGGTCGTGACCCCTCTCAGGGATCCTGGAATCAGCTCTCTCCCAATGGGACTGCCACAGAACGTAAGGTGCTTCCTTTCACACTCATGTGCTCATAGATCAGAGGTGGACAGCATTTTCTGACATAGGGCCACATACCACGTTAGGACAACACATTAAATAACTAATCTTGAACATTGACTCACGACATTATTTACATGTTAAATGTAAAAAAAGAATAAAGTTAAACATGTGACAAACAGAAATGCTTTGTCCCATATTATCTAAGGGCGTAGTCTTTTGGTTTGCATTAGCTCAACCAGTAAATGACGATTTATTGAACAGCCACTAGGGGGCAGTGAACATTTCCCTGAGGACTATAGTTTCAGGTCTAATTCGATAAACCCTAACCCCAGAATATGATTTCATTTTCCCATGAAGAGATAAAAGATGATAAAGCTTGGCACATATGAGTGATTGACACTGATTGACAGCTTAGGTGCATATGGTTCAAAAACCATCATGGCGGTGGTCAAATCCTAAATCTCAGGGCTTCAAAACAGGAGTTGATTTCAAATTTGAACATACGGTCTGAGCTCCTCCCCTCTCAGTGTTACTTGTCTGTTATTCAAATCCTGTCTGAATCTCCTAAACTCTGGATTTCACCCATGACTTTTTACACGGGTACAATAAACCACAGGAGGCAAAAACAAGACGCTCACTTCCCAGCATCGTCCTCTCAAACACCATGAAACGGATGAGCTGATGCTACAGATCACAGTGAACGCACTCGTCCAGGCTCCACTCACCCGTCACAGATACAGCAACACCACCATGATAACAACAGTCACTCAGGTACATAAGCTTTAATCTGTAAGTTATGTTTTATATAGCTTTTATAATCTTAGCTTTTACTGTGTCTGAGAGCTGATGTCGAAATGTTGTCGTACTTGTTCAGAGACAATAAAGAGATTGTGATTCTTAATCTGACTGCTAAACTATGAAATATGTTGCACTTCCTGTGTCAACTTCAACATAAAAGTCATTCATAAATGAATGTAATGTGACGATTCAGCAGTAGGAATTTAAATCTTCTTTTTTTGAACTTATCTAAGCAGCACATGTGTGATTATCAGAGGCCAGTTAAAGCCAGTCTGTGAGCTCATGTTGTCCAGGTTCTAATTCTCTTAATATTTATTCTATATTGTACATTATAGATTATAGATATATAGATTTCCCCATTGTGGGACTAATAAAGGCTTGTGTCATCTGTGAACCTCCATGGCCGCAGTCGCAAATCTTATCTTATTTTATTATATCTTATCTTATCTACCTATAGATAGTACCTACTAATCACTATCTACTAATAAAAATACTTCTTCAGCCACAAAGAGGAAACACAGACAGCAATAATCACTGATGCAACATGAACGTGACTGAAAAGCTTGAGGGAGAAGGAGAGAAACTATTATGCCGACAGACCAACAATAGGTTGAGCTGTTGCCACAGAAATGCTGGGAGCAGATTGGGAGAAATTGGGTGACCCTTTGGCTGATAATGTGATATGTCATTTAGCCTTAGCCTGACCCTTTCCCTTACCCAGGGTCACCGCCGGCACCACGCTCTAAATAGGCTTCCCTCCCCATTGTCTCAAGTGCATATTCTCCTCTGTCAAAATGACCATCATTTCGTTCCCTGGCTGATTTTGCTCCAGCTGTAAGACTGAGGCATAATTGTGCCGACAGACACCCACCAGGTAACCTGATGAGCACATGAGCTTAAATGAGCTTAAAGCCCCTTCACCAGCCAACAGTCAGCAGCCAGAGAGCAGAGATGGGGGAAGAAAACCAACAGTGGAAGATGAAAACATTAATGGATAGGTTGCAGGATGGACGGATAAATTGATAGATCTTTTAGAGAAGGTCAAACTTCTGTGCCCACACGCGGGACCATCATGAAGAGAGGAGAAATTGATTGCCACTCACAAAGGCGCTGAAATGACTAGAGAAATTATTTTCTAGGCAATGAACATTCTACAAGGTATGTGGGGGGGGGGGGGGGCTGAGGGAAAGTGCAACCCTTTCTCAAAGGCTACAAAATGGCTCGAGCGAGCTGCTGTCAAGTGGAGGTGTTGGTGAGAAAAGCTCATTGAGTGGATCTTCACCAAGATCCCCACTGAGCTGAGTATTGTGTGAGGATGCATGTTTACATGGTGTTAGCACTACAAATGACTTTACTGTACCGTCTCAAATTAAAGGATGCATTAGACAACTTGCATAATAAAGAACAAAATATGCCACTTTGATTTTGTTTCATCTCTTTTATGTTTCTTTGTTTCCTACACGTATCTGACATCCGGTTTCAGGCTGACCAGATTCTATAACTCGTGATATTTGACTGTCATGCACATTTATACAGCGCTTTTCTAGTCTTGATGCTGCTTTACACTATTCACCCATTCACTTTCATACAGTGAGTTTTCTATCCCTCATCTTTCATACACATTCACAGCCGTCAGGAGCAACATAGGGGTTAAGTGGTCTTGCCCAGGGACACATCGGCATGTAGACTGGGAATCGAACCCACACCGTCGCCACCCCCCATATACAGTATGTACAAATAAATGCAATATGATTCTGTGTGAACTAACAATCATCTTGCCCTCCAACTGCGACTGACACCGTGGCTGCCAGCAGGAACACCAGATTTTAGTCACATTTTAGTGTAGGCTCACCTACTTTTGTTTTAGGAATATCCTGAGTGCTTTCTGACCAGTATATAAAGTAACTGTTGCTTTGTAAACCACAGTCTCCACAGAGACAATTTGACATGACAACACACAGTAGATGTTGTGCAGTAGAGCGAGTGGTTGACAAACCTCAGTTTCAGATAACACTGTCTGACAGCACGATACATATTTTTAACATGTAATGGACTTAACAGACTTTACGAGGTGAGTGTGTTGTTTTGTGTTTTGTTCAGATACTTCACACCAGTGGTGCCAGAGAGGACGTTCATCACATAGAGAATGGGAATGCCTGCAGTGATAAACAAGTCCTGAAACAAGTGTATCTGGGCTTGACTTCTCTGAACAAATCATTTTAGCTGCGTTAATTCCAAAGCTGTTAATGTGCATGGAGTGATTTTATTTATAATCCTCTTTCTGTCGCTGAAGGCCTCTGGTGCGTTTAACACCAGCCACATGGGGCCATGAGTGACTACAGAACAATAAACAAACTGCTCCCCAGAGACTTTAACTAAATGAGATTGTATCACATGTCAACAGTCGCAGCACTTTAGCACTTCAACACTCAACAAACCCTCCCCAAAAATGATTACAACCATTATTAATTCATCTCCTTCACTCTCCGGGGTTTGATAAGTGATAACGAGCGATCCTTTGACACACGAAGCTTTCTTTGCACCAACTTGCCAAACATATTAATTTCTTGATAAATGAACGTGTTCTACATTTATAGCCCATTGCCAAAATGACTGATCCTCCCTTCTTAAGACAATCGGCCCCTTTTTGACGACAGTGAGGCCCCTTTCCTCCCCCTCAGCTTGGCTAAAGACACTCAGATTGATCGAGGCCTCTAACAGACGCCCAACAAATGGCCCGGCGTCAGGACCAGAGGAATGGAGTACGGTGGTGGATACGGAGACTGGGGATCGCGGACAGAGATGGATCATGGGACGTATGTGTGGATAAACAGAGTGAGGTTGATTGCTAGCACAGAGAGGGGCCATTACGGCGAATCCGCATGCTAATCATAATGAATCACTCACTTATTAAGCGTTAATTATGGCACGCAAATACATCCCGTGCAGGCAGGCGAGCAGGGAGGCAGGCAATGGTGCCTGCCACCATTCCGGGGGGGTACAGAGGGGGCGAGGAGGCTACATTAATTTATTCTTATTTATTAATTTCCCTAATTAAAACAACAAGGCTGTGGAATAGAAGTGTTTTCTTTGGGTGAAACAAATGACGGCCCTGGAAAAGCAATATGAGACCAGGCGTGGAATGGTGTAAACGATAAATCATGTGAAGTGATGGTGCTTGTTCAGCTGTTCATTATTAGAATAGCTTTATCCATTTTGGGCTGCCCTCACTCTTACCCTCTCTCTTTGTTGTTATATCACACCAGCACTTCTGTCATCGGGAGAACCCCAACATAAACACTTGTGCTCTGGTGATGTGGATGGCAGATTTCATCTTCATTATTTTAGTAAAGTGCTTTACGCGCCGCTGCAGGCGGGATCACAATTTGAAACCATCTTGTGAGAGGATGAGACCTGCAGCCACGACGCAGACTCACTGGTCATATGGCTCAGAACACGTCCATGAATTTTGATCTGAAATACACGTTTGTAAACACAAGTGTTGTGTTGTGGTGATCAAATATGTCCAACATATGTCTCAGAGTCAGAGTCACAGAGTCACAGAGTCTCAGAGTCTCAGAGTCACAGAGTCTCAGAGTCTCAGAGTCTCAGAGTCACAGAGTCTCAGAGTCACAGAGTCACAGAGTCTCAGAGTCACAGAGTCTCAGAGTCACAGAGTCACAGAGTCTCAGAGTCACAGAGTCACAGAGTCACAGTCTCAGAGTCACAGAGTCTCAGAGTCTCAGAGTCACAGAGTCACAGAGTCTCAGAGTCTCAGAGTCACAGAGTCACAGAGTCTCAGAGTCACAGAGTCACAGAGTCTCAGAGTCACAGAGTCTCAGAGTCTCAGAGTCTCAGAGTCACAGAGTCACAGAGTCTCAGAGTCACAGAGTCACAGAGTCACAGAGTCACAGTCTCAGAGTCACAGAGTCTCAGAGTCTCAGAGTCACAGAGTCACAGAGTCTCAGAGTCTCAGAGTCACAGAGTCACAGAGTCTCAGAGTCACAGAGTCACAGAGTCTCAGAGTCACAGAGTCTCAGAGTCTCAGAGTCACAGAGTCTCAGAGTCACAGAGTCTCAGAGTCACATAGTCACAGAGTCTCAGAGTCACAGAGTCTCAGAGTCACAGAGTCACAGAGTCTCAGAGCCACAGAGTCACAGAGTCTCAGAGTCACAGAGTCTCAGAGTCTCAGAGTCTCAGAGTCTCAGAGTCACAGAGTCTCAGAGTCACAGAGTCTCAGAGTCACAGAGTCACAGAGTCTCAGAGTCACAGAGTCACAGAGTCTCAGAGTCACAGAGTCTCAGAGTCTCAGAGTCTCAGAGTCACAGAGTCTCAGAGTCTCAGAGTCACAGAGTCTCAGAGTCTCAGAGTCACAGAGTCACAGAGTCTCAGAGTCACAGAGTCTCAGAGTCACAGAGTCTCAGAGTCTCAGAGTCTCAGAGTCACAGAGTCTCAGAGTCACAGAGTCACAGAGTCTCAGAGTCACAGAGTCTCAGAGTCTCAGAGTCACAGAGTCACAGAGTCTCAGAGTCTCAGAGTCACAGAGTCACAGAGTCTCAGAGTCACAGAGTCTCAGAGTCTCAGAGTCTCAGAGTCACAGAGTCTCAGAGTCTCAGAGTCACAGAGTCTCAGAGTCTCAGAGTCACAGAGTCACAGTCTCAGAGTCACAGAGTCTCAGAGTCTCAGAGTCTCAGAGTCTCAGAGTCACAGAGTCTCAGAGTCACAGAGTCTCAGAGTCTCAGTCTCAGAGTCTCAGAGTCTCAGAGTCTCAGTCTCAGAGTCACCGAGTCTCAGAGTCACAGAGTCTCAGAGTCTCAGAGTCACAGAGTCACAGAGTCTCAGAGTCTCAGAGTCTCAGTCTCAGAGTCACAGAGTCACAGAGTCTCAGAGTCTCAGAGTCTCAGTCTCAGAGTCACAGAGTCACAGAGTCTCAGAGTCTCAGTCTCAGAGTCACAGAGTCTCAGAGTCTCAGTCTCAGAGTCACAGAGTCTCAGAGTCTCAGAGTCTCAGTCTCAGAGTCACAGAGTCTCAGAGTCTCAGAGTCTCAGTCTCAGAGTCACAGAGTCTCAGAGTCTCAGTCTCAGAGTCACAGAGTCACAGAGTCTCAGAGTCACAGAGTCACAGAGTCTCAGAGTCTCAGAGTCTCAGAGTCACAGAGTCTCAGAGTCTCAGAGTCACACAGTTACGAGGCTCATCACATTAATTTGAAACCTGCTTGTCTTTACTATATTATATTAAGAATATGTTTGCTGTCATTTTTTTCCCCAAATTTGTAACTCACATAAAAGTAGAAAATCTGTGATTGTAGCTCATGGACAGAAGAGCTGCTGGTTAACTGCTGCCTGAGTTAGATAAGTTTGTGTCACTTAAAATATATAATATTTAATAATAAATAAATAAATAAAATGCATAGTTTCAAACACAGACGTCAAAAATAACACATTGGAACTCACTGATGAAGAAAACTCTATTTTCTCTATGGACTTTGTGTGCGAAGAGAGCAATTTAAACACAACACAAACTTCAGTTTTCAGTTCCTATGCTTGAGATATCATTGACTCATTTGTAACATGTTACAATTTTTTTGGCTGATATCGGACTGATATCAATATCAGATCGGGACTTAAGACTCTTTTAATTAATATTTAATAGGGATTAATTATTAATTAAAAGAGTCTTCAGTTTGAATTGGGCATCTGCTGGACCTGCAATTACTTCCCAATAATAATCATTCTGGATACAACAAATGTTTAGTGTGTTTATAGCACATTCATCATGTCACACATTTTAAAAACAGCTGATTGTTGTGTGGTCTCCTGTTCCGATGAAGAGGCCCCTGTTGAGATGAGACTTTTGTAAACTCATGTCAAACCTTAAATGTGACTTCAGAGGACATTGACTTGCATTCATTACATGGAGACTTAACCAGAACCATAACTACCAATGACCTCACCCTTTTGTGTCCATATGATGTTAATGTGTAAGCAGATTTAGGTCCAAACCTTGACCTTCCATTCATTTGGACAGCCTAAAAAAATCCTCAACTAATTAGGACCAGATTTTGGTCTCCATGTGGACTACTGGTCCTGGAAGGTCAGTGTTAGTGTAAGAAAAGGTGCTAAAGAGGTAACAGATTCCAGTACACACACACACACACACACACACAGTGATAATGTGTGTGTTCCTCTTTAAACACATCCTCTCCAAATGCCATAAAATCAGACAGAAACGCTCCATCTTTCCCTCTGATTGCCACATGTTTATTTCCCTCTGCGTGGCTGTACAGGCCTTTTACTGGAGCCACGCTGCATCTCCCATTTTCTCAAATTCATTCATCTATCACTTCATCCTCTCCTCCCTCTTTTTCCACAATGCCCTCTCTCAATTTCCTGATCTCTCCCTCCGTCTGTGGTGGAGTGGCCCACCTGAGCGGGCGGGGCGCGGTAATGGCGTTAATGCCCGGTAATACGGGCCAGATATTATAATCTCAACACTGTCACATTGCGTTAGCCGCGGGAGACTGACGTGTCAATGCCACGGCGAGCAGGTGAGGCGTGGGGCTCAGGAAGCGTGGCCCGGTAATCGCCCAATACAGACACATTTATTCTGGACTGGAATATTTTTACCACGCTGCTTCTGCCGCAGAGCAGCGGGTGTTCAGGGGCAAACTTATGTTTCTTATCGACACCTGAGTGTCGATAAGAAACCTCTTTACTTTAAAGTCTTACAAATGATGATACGATCATAAAACCAAGGTTTTTGAGGCCATTGGTGCATACTAATAATCATTAAAGGGATAGTTTTATAGGGTAATGAACCTCGCCTACAGCGGCTTCAGTCTAACTGAAAAATATGTTTTTCACATTATATCACAATACAACAGCCTCTTCTGACGGAAACTTCCGTGTTCACTCTCCTCCACCAAGGTCCAGAGAAAATCATCAGTTTTACACAACAGGACCCGAGTCGTTGATCCATGTGTGACGTTGTTCATTAAGAGTCACAAACCTTTACCAAACGAGGCAGCAGCAGACCAGCAGCTCCTGAGTCCCTGCAACACTAAAACACCGCTTTCTTTTCTCTGTGAGAGACGCTCACAAACTTCCGTTTCCAGTTAAACGGGCTGTAGCATATTTTTAAGTGATTTAGATTCTAGAACTTGTTTATTGGCTACAATCTATTTATTATACACTCTCTTTTATTTACTAAAAGAGAGTGTCCATGTCTCATGTCAGACGACCCGTTATCAAGCCCATCATAATGTAAAAGCAATACTTTTAGTTGTAATTGAGTTGAATGGATTTAAGCCTAATACTTATTAGGGATTCCTTCTGATGCAAACTACACATGTTCACATGGATGACTGAAGACTTTGTTAATTACAGTATATAGTATAAGCTCAGTTTAACCCGAGTCCATGATTCACCAAGAGTTAACCCCATCGCTCTCTCTGGATCTGTGGGGTTCTTCCGTTCACCTGTCTCCGTCTGTTTTGGCACAACATCTATCCACCATGGGCACTTTTATATAAACAGCCAGCAGAGAGGAGAGTTGTCCAACATAATGCCTGATCTATGCGTCTATAGAGGTGAACAGCATTGTTTCCTCCCACAGAAACCAGAACTTGCCACTGTCTGATCTTGGATACTGGTGGAGCCAAGATCATTCCAGAGACAGTTCCAGGTTTCCATGTTTATCAATGTTACGATGACGGACAGATGACTGTATGAATCAGCCTTGGCGAGCTCATGTGTTTCTGTCTTCAATGAATTCTCAAACTTATCTCCTCACTCCTGAGACTTCACCAGTTTCCAAAGTCTTTAACTGAGAAGAAAACCCACTCAACAGTGGGTAAACGTCAAGTGCAGTAAAACCTTGGCAGAGGTAACTCGTCCAACTCATGACTGATTGACCTTGACTGAGGGGTTTTAGTCACTCTGGAATAACCTGTAAAACCAAACACAATCATAAAGGTCACCCAAACATTGTCTTTGCACTGTAAATATAATATCTGATGCTGGAGCGATTTCTAAATGATATTCTTCTCTTTTTTGTCTTTTGTGAGAGCGGTGGTCAATCGCTCGCTCTGCAGTCTGTGATGTATGCGTGTGTAATTTAGTGTTAATAAAAAGTGTGTCCGGGGCTGGTGTAATTGTGTGTTTTCAGGACGCACCGTGTGTGAGCTTGTGTGTGTAATTGGGTGTTATCGATGTTGTGAGTGTCTGTCTGGGGTGAAAGAGTGAGTGCACAGGTTACAGTGTGATTGCGCTTCAAAAATATCTTTTGAAAAGAACGTGTTCATTTTTAAGACAGGGAACATTTTAATACTCTCATTGATTCTAAGGTGATGTTGTAAAAATATGGAGGAAAACCTGGTCCTTTGTTCCATTTGCACTATTTGCACTGTTCTTATTGCTCGTCTTCGTTGACAGTTATCGCAAACTTGAAATTGACTGGGGACTGTTTGAAGTCAAGTTTGGTTGTGCTGTGTTTATCGTTGTTGTGATGCAAACTGCAAATCTGAAACACGGTGGTTCTGGTTGTGTGATGATTTCAGGATGTGAATATGGTGTTTGAAACGTATCAGTTAAAGGTGCAGGGTGTAACCTCAGTCTTCGTTGTTTTGATGTTTAGTTTGTCCCTTGTGGGCTACTGTAAAAACATGCTGGTCCAAAATGGTGTCCTCCTCAGATGTGACGCAGCTCCTGATAGAAATATCAAAAACAATTCATACAATGAGGTAAATAATAAATTAAATATAACATCTTCAAAATAACTTCACCTAAATGACACCCATGAATAATTACATTTGTTTGTGTCACCTCTGTTTCATATAACAAATCTATGGATAATTCAGTGTTGTTTTTATCTTTTAATAGTTTTAATATGTGTGTGTGTATGTGTTTACATGGTGTGTGTGTGTGTGTGTGTGTGTTTGTGTGTGTGTGTATATTGTGTGGTGCTGTTTAATTGATGCGGGCTGGCCATCGATCCCTCCCGCCCAGCCTAATGAAGGCCTGATTGGTTTGTGAGGGCTGGCTGGTTCTGCTTAGCTGCCTCTGCCTGCTGCCCTGGTTATACACGTGCACACACACGTGCACACACACGTGCACACACACGTGCACACACACATGCACACATTTTCAGTTTGGCATCATTGTTTCTCTCATGCTTTGTCTCCTTCTTTACATTTCTGCTCAGACTTACTGTCTGTAACTTGTCCATCTCTCTCCATTCTCTGGCTGAATCCTGAAATCACATCTAAATTCCCCATCATTTCCATCAGAGTGCTACACTTACTCATGATGAAAATTCTTTTCTTTTTTCTTTTTGATGAAATTTCAAAATACAACACTTAGCCGAAACCGAAAGATTTGACCCAAGGTGCGTCAAATCTGGGTCCTTTTTGATAGATTTGTAAAAACTCTGGCACTGAAGTGTGCACACAGTGAGTGACGACGTGCCGACGTCTTCCCATTGTGTAGATATCCATCTGTTGTCTGTCCCAACATGTGAATCCTCTCTCTGACATGATTCCGGTCCTGTCTCTGGTCTCCATCACAGTGTCTGTGTCTGCCTTTATCTGTCAGCCCAGCTCCAGATCCAGTCAGTCAGACGTCGCAGTGCTTCTCCTGTCATGGCAGAGCCCATAAATGTCTCTCTGTGTCACGCAGCTCACTGCAGACACAGGTATTACACCGCCCTGTTAATGGCTTTGTCAGATGGCCTTTTCACACAGCCAGTCAGGAAGACACACACAGACAGACTGCTATCAGTCTGTCTGTGTGTGTGTGTGTGTGTGTGTGTGTGTGTGTGTGTGCGTGTGTGTGTGCGTGTGTGTGTGTGTGTGCGTGTGTGTGTGTGT